>NW_021703774.1:145348416-145381191 GCF_005190385.1 Monodon monoceros
AAGTAAGTCAGAAAGAAAAAGACAAATACCGTATGCTAACACATATATATGGAATCTAAGAAAAAAAAAATGTCATGAAGAACCTAGGTGTAAGACGGGAATAAAGGCACAGACCTACTAGAGAATGGACTTGAGGATATGGGGAGGGGGAAGGGTAAGCTGTGACAAAGTGAGAGAGAGGCATGGACATATATACACTACCAAATGTAAAATAGATAGCTAGTGGGAAGCAGCTGCATAGCACAGGGAGATCAACTCGGTGCTTTGTGACCACCTGGATGGGTGGGATAGGGAGGGTGGGAGGGAGGGAGACGCAAGAGGGAGGAGATATGGGAACATATGTATATGTATAACTGATTCACTTTGTTATAAAGCAGAAACTAACACACCATTGTAAAGCAATTATACTCCAATAAAGATGTAAAAAAAAAAAAAAAAAGAAATGCAACCTGGTCATTCTTGATTGGGTGTCAACCATGTGAATTTTACCTTGTTGGATGCAGAATATTTGTGCATTCCTTAAGTATTTTTGAGGCACTGTTTAATTAGTGAGAAACAGTTTGATCCTTTCAACGCTTGCTTTTAAGCTTTGCAGGGCTGGGTTTAGAGGCAAAAGTGGACTTTAGAGCTAATTTGCACCATTACTAATTTTGCCCCACTGCTAGGGCAATACCCTTCTAAGTACGCTATGTGATGCCTCATGTATTATGACATTTCCCCATTATTCCCAGCCCTGTGTGAGCTATAGAGAGTACTCTTCCTGCTCCTTTTCAGTGCTTCTTTCCTTGGCCTCCAGTCGTTTCCTCACACACGTGTTTTGATCAGCTGAGGAGTCCAAGCAGTCCTCAGCAGATCTCCAGTGCTCTCTCTCTGTGCAGCTCTCTCCTCTCTGGTACTCGGCCCATGAATTCTGGCTGCCTTGGTCTCCTCAAATTTTCAACTCTGTTTCCTCTTAGGAAGACTCTTGGGTTCTGTTTGTGTTCTTCTTCCCTGTGCTGTGGTCTGGAAATCTCATTTGTTTCCCTTCTTTCAAAGATCAGGGTCCTGGGCTACCTATTGTTCAATGTCTGAAGAAACTTTTTTTATTTTTTTCATATATTTTGTCTAGTTTTCAGTTGTTTCTCCTCCTTTCTTCACTTTTTCCCTATCTGGGAAAAAGTCTATCTGGTCTAGACTTCACCTTGCTTAACTATTCAGTTTAGCCGGCCCAATGATCTTTCCATTGCACCCAAACCAAATCTCTCATTCCTGCTCAACCCTCTCTACAGAGCCTGAGCTCCAGACTTGTGTATGCAGCTGACATCTCCACTTTGACATCCTATAGTTACCTGAAACTCAGGCTGCCTCACACAGAGTTCATTTTCACCACCCTTACATGTGTACAACCTCCTCCTGTATTCCCTACCTTGATGAACGGTACCACTTTTCACCCAGCTGCCCAAGCTGGAGACCTGAGAGAACTCCTTGATCCGTGCTTCTCTCTTATTTCATTTAATTAAATACCATGTCCTTTTAATTTCGTCTTCTACGTGGATCTCAAGTCCACTGACTTTTCTCCATTTCTACCATTCTTGATTAAGCCAGCTTCACTTCTCACCTCAGTTACTGTTAACAGTCTCCTACCAGGTTTCCCTGCGTCCTGTCTTGTCCCTTTCTAATGGATTCTCCACGATGTAACTAGAGCAATCTTCCTATAAGATAAATATGATTATGTCATAACTCTGCTTAAAACATTCAAACGGCCTCTACCGTTCTCAGAATAAATGCCAGTCTCTTAGCTTACAAGGGCCTTCATGATCTGGCCTACAGTGACCACCCTAAGTTCACTCTGACTCCCTGCATCACCCAACCCTGCCCCTGCCATGTTCTATGCTCCAGCCAGACTGAGCTATGTTATGTTCCTCCAAAGTACCTTATCACTTCCAGGCCTTCGTGCCTGCTTTTCCCTTCACGTAAAGTATCATTCCCAACCCCTTTTCACATTGGTTATTTCCTACATATGGCCCCTAAATGACCCACAGTCACCTCAAACTCAAAATGCTATAAATCAGACTTATCTTCACCCTGTTCCCTGCCCTCCCGACAGCCTGTTTTGTTTCTTTGGTAACGGCATCACCATTCAGTCCCCCAAGAACGAAGTTTTTGGTGTGTCCTATTTCTCTCATTTCTACCATGAGATCCTCCTCCCTCTACCATGGTCACTGCTTTTGCTGGAGTCTTCACTGTTGCTTAGGCCATGCAGCAACCACGTAATCTGTCTCTACCTGTCTTCCCAGCCCCATCTTCTGCCAGTTCAGGCGCCTTCATGCCTGAGACCTACTGCAGATGGTGCTCCCTCAATCTATAATGCTCTCACTCCCCTTGTTAACTTGGTAAATTCCCACTCGTCCTTCAAGATATAGCTGCCGCCAAAGCTAAACGTAATAGACATTGTTGTAGTGTCATAAGGACCTCCATGATTCGGCCTTTACCTACCTTTCCGGCTCTACCTTGTACTATCTTCTCTCTTGGGCACTGTGCTCTGGCCATTCTGGCCGTCTCTCAGTTCCTTGAATGAGCCATGAATTCTCTCAACATACGCCTTTTCTTAGAAGCAGTTTTTTCTGCCTGAAACATGTCCTCCTCTCTTTATGTGGTTAGTTCCTGCTCATTTTTAAGGCCCTAGTTCAAATGTACTCTTTTAGAAGAGCATGCCTTGACCCTCCTGTCTGGCTTGTGCCCCTCCTACATGCTCCTTTCACACAGTGTCTTACTTGCCCTCATAGCAATTACTCTATTATACAAATGTAATTATACATTTGTCAGACTATTTGACTGGTGGCTCTCCTCCACAGACTAAAAGTTCTAAGGCTGCATCACCTAACACTGTGCTTGGCATGATAAATGAGTGATGAATGACAACCCCTACTCTGATCTAAACTGTTAGCCTAAGCGTCCCCTTTTCTGTGCTCTCCACCAGACTTGTAGAACTTAACGCAGTTCTGCTTATTTGCTCACGAGTCTGTAGTGCACATCTGTTGTCTCTGTCCTCTTTTAGAAAGAAGCCCCTTGAATTTCTTTCAGGGAACTACCCTTCTCCCATTGCAGACAAGTGGTCAGACTATCAATGGGATGTGCCTTTCCAAAGTGTGGATACTTGACAAAAGCTAGGTTGGTTGGACTCTTTCTCTTGCAAGCTGAGTGACACCAGGGAGAAAAACAGCACGCTGAAGAGATGGAACACTTGCTTCAATCTAGATTCCCGGCACTGCCCTTAATGTGCTTTCTGAGGGCCGGTTGTTTGGCTTTTAATTTGATTCTGTGGGTTCCCATGTCCTTCTGGTAAATTTCTTTTCCTTTTAAGTCAGTCAGGGTCAGTTTCTTTTGCTTACAATAAATAATCCTAACTGTATGTATCTGTATCTCTAGCACCTAATACAGGGTCTGGCATAGTTGGTGCTCCATACATATGCTGAATGAAAGGAAGAATGAACGTGACCAAATGACCAAGAGAATCTAGTGAGGAGCCCTAAGACCTGATTCTTTGTCTTCCTCCACCTCTTGCTGCCTCTCCCAGCCACTAGCCCAACCACCTTTTATGGTGGTGCTTCTCTTGCTCTGGGCATTCTTGGTTCCCAGCCCATCCAGCTGATTACATCAAAGTCACCTGCCTATGGAGCGCCTGCCCTGGCTCTTCTTGGGCACTCTTCCTTAATTGCAGTTTCTGGCTTTTACTTTGGGGTTCCTTTTTGATGACTCCAAATTTGTCAGGGTAATTTCCTCCTGTCATTTATAAAAGCCTAAAATTTAACCTTCTCCACAAAGACTTCTGGAGGCTCCTGAGTAACACATTACTGCCCCATCTCCAACCCAGCCAGGGATCTTATCTGACAAGCATTCTATTCTCACATTCACAAGCGGTTACTGAATATGCCACATATTCCTAAGCTGTTACTGTGCACAGTCCCTCACAGAGTTCTCTGACTAGCAGGAAAGCTTAAGTATAATCTTTAGGAAATATAAACCAGAATAGAAAGCGATCAGGAAGTCATAGGCATAATGCTCTGGAGATACAGCAGCAGAGCTTCTTACTGTTGGGTTTGGGCAAGGTTGCAGATCCCAGAGCATCTCACTGTATACAAATGTGTTCTTGAAGTAGCATGTGAGTTCAGCTTATACAATGGAAATGTTATTTTGCGTGTACCGACTCTACAGGGACAATTCATCTCTGGGGAAGCTGGCAGTAAAGCCCAGGTCTCACCGGCAGTCCACTCACCGCAAATCTGTAATAAGAAAGACCCTGGATACACAAAAATAAACTCAAAATGGATTAAAGACCTAAATGTAAGACCAGACACTATTAAAACACTTAAGAGGAAAACATAGGCAGAACACTCTTTGACATAAACCACAGGAACATCTTTTTAAACCACCTCCTAGCATAAGGAAAATTAAAACAAAAATAAACAAATGGGGGACAATCCTGCAGCCTGTGGAATGAAAACCACATTCACAGATAGACAAAATGAAAAGGCAGAGGACTATATACCAGATGAAGGAACAAGATAAAACCCCAGAAAAACAACTAAATGAAGTGGAGATAGGCAACCTCCCAAAAAAGAATTCAGAATAATGATAAGGAAGATGATCCAGGACCTCAGAAAAAGAATGGAGGCAAAAATTGAGAAGATGCAAGAAATGTTTAACAAAGGCCTAGAAGAACTAAAGAACAAACACCTAGAAGAATTAAAGAACAAAAAACAGAGATGAACAATACAATCACTGAAATGAAAACTACATTAGAAGGAATCAATAGCAGAATAACTGAGGCAGAAAAACAGATAAGTGATCTGAAAGACAGAATGGTGGAATTCACTGCCATGGAACAGAATAAAGAAAAAGGAATGAAAAGAAATGAAGACAGCCTAAGAGACCTCTGGGACAACATTAAACGCAACGACATTCACATTTTAGGGGTACCAGAAGGAGAAGAGAGAGAGAGAAAGGACCCAAGAAAATATTTGAAGACATTATAGTTGAAAACTTCCCTAACATGGGAAAGGAAATAGCCACCCAAGTCCAGGAAGTGCAGAGAGTCCCAGGCAGGATAAACCCAAGGAGAAACACGCCAAGACACACAGTAATCAAATTGACAAAAATTAAAGACAAATAAAAATTATTGAAAGCAACAAGGGAAAAACAACAAATAACATATAAGGGAACTCCCATAAGGTTAACAGCTGATTTTTCACAGAAACTCTATAAGCCAGAAGGGAGTGGCACGATATACTTAAAGTGATAAAAGGGAAGAACCTACAACCAAGATTACTCTACCTGGCAAGGATCTCATTCACATTTGACAGAGAAATCAAAATCTTTACAGACAAGCAAAAGCTAAGAGAATTCAGCACCACCAAACCAGCTCTACAACAAATGCTAAAGAAACTTCTCTAAGTGGGAAACACAAGAGAAGAAAAGGACCTACAAAAACAAACCCAAAACAATTAAGAAAATGGTCATAGGAACATACATATTAATAATTACCTTAATTATGAATGGATTAAATGCTCCAACCAAAAGACACAAGCTCACTGAATGGATTTAAAAACAAGACCCATCAATATGCTGTCTTCAAGAAACCCACTTTAGGGCTTCCCTGGTGGCGCAGTGGTTGAGGGTCCGCCTGCCGATGCAGGGGACACAGGTTCATGCCCCGGTCAGGGAAGATCCCACATGCCGCGGAGCGGCTGGTCCCATGAGCCATGGCCGCTGAGCCTGCGCGTCCGGAGCCTGTGCTCCGCAACGGGAGAGGCCACAACAGTGAGAGGCCCGCGTACCGCAAAAAACAAAACAAAAACAAAAGAAACCCACTTTAGACCTAGGGACACATACAGACTGAAAGTGAGGGGATGGAAAAAGATATTCCATGCAAATGGAAATCAAAAGAAAGCTGGAGTAGCAATACTCATATCAGATAAAATAGACTTTAAAATAAGGAATGTTACAAGAGACAAGGAAGGACACTACATAATGATCAAGGGATCAATCCAAGAAGAAGATATAACAATTATAAATATATATGCACCCAACATAGGAGCACCTCAATACGTAAGGCAAATGCTAACAGCTATAGAAGAGGAAATTGACAGTAACACAATAATAGTGGGGGGCTTTAACACCTCACTTACACCAATGGACAGATCATCCAGACAGAAAATTAATAAGGAAATGCAAGTTTTAAATGACACAATAGACCAGACATATTTAATTGATATTTATAGGACATTCCATCTGAAAACAGCAGATTACACTTTCTTCTCAAGTGCACACAGAACCTTCTCCAGGATAGATCACATCTTGGGTCACACATCAAGCCTCAGTAAATTTAAGAAAATTGGAATCATATCAAGCATCTTTTGTGACCACAATGCTATGAGATTAGAAATAAATTACAGGGAAATAAACGTAAAAAACACAAACACATGGAGGCTAAACAATATGTCACTAAATAACCAAGAGATCACTGAAGAAATCAAAGAGGAAATCAAAAATTACCTAGAGGCAAATGACAACGAAAACACAAGTATCCAAAACCTATGGGATGCAGCAAAAGCAGTTCTAAGAGGGAAGTTTATAGTAATATAATCCTGCCTCAAGAAACAAGAAAAATCTCAAATAAGCAATCTAACCTTACACCTAAAGGAACTAGAGAAAGAAGAACCAACAAAACCCAAAGTTAGTAGGAGGAAAGAAATCATAAAGATCAGAGCAGAAATAAATGAAATAGAAACAAAGAAAACAATAGCAAAGATAAAGAAAACTAAAAGCTGTTTCTCTGAGAAGATAAAATTGATAAACCTTTAGCCAAATTCATCAAGAAAAAAGAGGAAGAGGACTCAAATCAATAAAAATTAGAAATGAAAAAGGAGAAGTTACAACAGACACCGCAGAAATACAAAGCATCATAAGAGACTACTACAAGCAACTCTATGCCAATAAAATGGACAACCTGGAAGAAATGGACATGGACTTCCCTGGTGGTGCAGTGGTTAAGAATCTGCCTGCCAATGCAGGGAACACAGGTTCAAGCCCTGGTCTGGGAAGATCCCACATGCCACGGAACAGCTAAGCCCGTACGCCACAACTACTGAAGCCTGCACTCCACAGCTACTGAAGCCTGCACGCCCAGAACCTGAGCTCCGCAACAAGAGAAGCCACTGCAGTGAGAAGTGTGCACACTGCAACGGAGAGTAGCCCCCACTCACCGCAACTAGAGAAAGCCTGCGTGCAGCAACGAAGACCCAACTCAGCCAAAAAAAAAAAAAAAAAAAAAAAGAAATGGACAAATTCTTAGAAAGGTATAACCTCCCAAGACTGAACCAGGAAGAAGAGAAAATATGAACAGACCAATCACAAGTAATGAAACTGAAACTGTGATTGAAAATCTTCCAACAAACAAAAGTCCAAGACCAGATGGCTTCACAGGTGAATTCTATCAAACATTTAGAGAAGAGCTAATACCCATCCTTCTCAAACTCTTCCAAAAAACTGCAAAGGAAGGAACACTCCCAAACTCATTCTACGAGGCCACCATCACCCTGATACCAAAACCAGACAAAGATACTACAAAAAAAGAAAATTACAGACGAATATCACTGATGAATATAGGTGCAAAAATCCTCAACAAAATACTAGCAAACAATCCAACAACACATTAAAAGGATCATACACCATGATCAAGTGGGATTTATCCCAGGGATGCAAGGATTCTTCAACATATGCAAATCAATCAATGTGATACACCATATTAACAAATTGAAGAATAAAAATCATATGATCATCTCAATAGATGCAGAAAAAGCTTTTGACAAAATTCAACACCCATTTATGGACAACTGATGGGAACATGCTGTATAGCACAGGGAAGTCACCTAGTGCACTGTGGTAACCTAAATGAGGGGGAAGTCCAAAAGGGAGGGGATATCTGTATGTGTATGGCTGATACATTTTGTTGTGCAGTGGAGGCTAACACAACATTGTAAAGCAACCATACTCCAAAAATTAACTAAAAAAAAAAAAAAAAAGATCCTGGGACTCTCAATGTGCGCTGATGTATATGTACAGCTCTCCTGGCACCTGAAGGTACTCTCCTCCCAGGTGTCAGAGCAGCAAGACCACAGCTGCACAGTGAAGGGGAGATGTTTAGTCTGGTGGTTTAGGCTCCCTGCCTCAGCCAGGCTGGAAAGCCCTGACCAAGGAGCACATGTGTGTCCCCTGCCTGGCTCAAGGTGGGAAGTGGCATGCCTGATGCAAATCTCTGCTCTTCTCCTCCACACGTGTACCACGCCAGACCTGTGGATGCATAAAGTGCCTGTTCAGATGCTGACTGTCTTTGAAACTAACGATTAACTCTTCCACTGGCATTTCAAAGGAAGAAGTTGGTGTTCTGAACTCAGAGAGACTCCTGGAAGGTTCAGAAACTGGACATAAACAAAAGGAGGCCATGCACTAAAGTGTGTATGCACCTAATAATGTCTCTGTATCAGGCAAAATTAACAGAATTACAAGGAGAAATATACAATGGGTCTCCTGTCATTATAACGGGAACCTTATAGACCACTGAAGAATCAGGTTCACAGAATCAGTTGAGAAATCAGAAGATTTGAACAGAACAGTGAATAAATTTTGAACTAGCTGATACACAGAGTACCTTACACCTGACAAGTGGAGAATGCACATTCTTTTTAAGCATATTTGGAACCTTTATGAAAACTGACCACCTGAGAGGCATAAACCCTGAGATAAAAACTAACACACATTGAAACAAGCTCAAGTTTTTAACTTAAAAATATTTATTTTTATATTATAGCAATTCAACATTTAATACATTCCACAACACTTTGTATTTCATTTTGCTCATCATGATTCTATAACGTAAAGAAAATTTTAAATGTTTTCACAATGCCCTGATTAAATAACCCTGAGTCCCCTCCTTTTATCTTAGCAGGGTGTACAAGTGTTATCACTTTCTACTTATGCTCTCATGTTTAAACAGCTGGGGGTACTGACTCCACAGTGATATCCTATTCTAGGATGAAGGGGGGGCTCCCCGAGAGAAAGTGTCCTACTCCAGCTCCACTCTTAGGCCACTGAGCCCTGAAATGGACTTTCAGGGAATATAGGTGCACATCATGAACCAATTGCGCGACTGGCCCTTTCAGTCCCCAGTGACCCACCTCCTTTGATCATTGTAAAGAGCCACCACAAATTCCCATGGGCTGTCACTGTGCTTTGCACAAAGCAGATGCCTATGAGATAACTGCTGCCGATGGCAATAATGAATATTTCCCAGGAAGGCCAGTTTGAGAAACATTATTGAAGTAGATAAAGTTTAGTATGTGGGAAAAAACATGGACTTTATCCTATCAGGAAACTGCAGCGCTTCATATTAGAACGCACAAAAGCCAGAAAAGCAGGATAGGCCATTAGGCAAGAAAACTTCAAGCATATAAGAAGCTCTGCTTCTTTAAAGGGGTCTTTGGCTCCAACCTCTGAGATATGATGAATTGCTAAGTGCATAGGGCATAGGGATAAATGGAATGAGGACCTATCCTAACCAAAATAGATCCCTCTTTTCTAAAGAAAAGGCACTGTACAGCCTCGAATAAAAGTCATGGGCTATATTAAACATAAGTAATATATATCCTGGCTTGGGTTGGAGGAAGTTGGCAACAGTTGCAAACGGACATGCCGGACAAAGGGAAGAACTGAGGGAACTACTATTTATTGAGCAACTACTGGGAATTCATGCTGCTCTCAGTACTTTCACCTACACTCTCAGTTTAACCCTTACAACCCTTATGAGGTGGGTATTTTCTCCATTTTACAGAGGAGGAAACAGAGTCTTAGAGAGGGGAAATAATGTGTTCAAGATCCCCAGCCAGCACACGGACCAGCTGGGTGCGGTTGAACCAACCCAGGTCTGGCTCTGCAGCTTCTTTTCTTTACATTACTCTACACTGACTCTCAGAGGAAAACAAGGAAAGCAGACCCCCTCATATTAGGAGAGCTGCCATGAGAGCAATGATCTACCCTTACCTCCCACCCCCTGCCCCAGGGTGGTGCCAAAAGGCCTAGCCATGCCCACACATGAACCATGGGAGTCCACAGAGACCCAAGAGGGGCTGGCCAAAGTGCAAACAGCTCCCACATCATCTTGAGTCAGGAAAATAAATTATCACATAGGATCAGTTAATCAAAGACAAACTAAAATAGGAAAAGCAGTTTTATAAAATAAACACAGAAAAATTCACTGACCTGGACTAAATTAACTGACCCAGTAAAATAACTTAGAAGTTCACAAACTGAAATCCAGTCTCAAATGGGTGTACATTGGTGTGGGGGGAGGAGAGAGGCCTAGCGAGGAGGTCCTGATAAGGCGAGGTGCCCTGTGACTATGCGCCCTCCACCCAAGCACAGCAGAGCTGTGACGGTACTGGGGGCCAACAGAGTGTCGAACCTCCATTGGTAGGTGGAAGCCCCATCCCAATGCAAGCAAAGAGGTCATGCACCATTCCCCTTCTATCCTGGGAAGAAAAGAAGATGTCTAGAGCTGGGCATACAGTAAATTCAGTTCTATTCATGATATCAAGTATGTCCAGACCAATCTAAAAATATTTAGATTCCTTGGGATTTTTCTATGTAGGCAATCATGTCACCTATGAAGACGGTTAGTTCTATTTCTTCCTTTCCCATCTGTATTCTTTTTATTTCTTTTTCCTCTTACTGCACTGGCTAGGACTTTCAGGAGTGGTTCTTGATCTTAGGGGGAGAGCAGTCTTTTACCATTAAGTATGATGTTTGCTGTAGGTTTTTTGTAGATGCCCTATATCAGATTGAAAAAGTCCCCTTCTAAGTTTGCTGAAAACTTTTATCATGAGTAGATGTTGAATTGTATCAAATGCTTTATCAATTGCCATGACCATGTAGTTTTTCTTCTTTAGACAGTTAATAGGGTAGATTACACTGATTGATTTTTGAATGTTGAACCAGCCTTCCATTCCCAGAATAAAGCCTACGTGGGCACCAAGTTTGGGAAGTTTAAGCCATTATTTTTTCAAACATTTCTTCTGTACCGCACTCTTCTCTCCTTCTGGGACTCCAATGACACAGATGGTAAACCTTCCAGTATTGTCCCATAAGTCACTGAGACTTCGTTCAGCCTCTTTAATCTTTTCTCCTCGTTGTTCAGATTGGATAGTTTCTATTGCTTTATTTTCGAGTTTACTGATTCTTTCCTCTGTCATCTCCATTTTGTGATTGAGCCCATGCAGCAGAGTTTTTTAATTTTCCATTATCGTTATCTTTTTTCTTGTATCTCCATTTGGTTTATATATATATATTTGGTTCACGGGGTTATTTTTTTGGCTAACACTTTCTATCTTTCCATTCATGTCAACAATGTTTACCCTTACTTTTGGGGGCATTTTTTTTTTAACAGTTTACTTACTAGATTACCAGTTTGTTATGAAAGGATTCAACTCAGCAACAGCCAGATGGAAGAGGTGGGGAAAGGGGGCCAGGAGCTTTTTTATAAAAGCTACTTTAAAGTCTGTCAGATTATTACAACATCTGTGTCATCTCAGCATTGGCATCTATTTATTTATTTATTGTTGGCTGTGTTGGGTCCTCATTGCTGCACACGGGCTTTCTCTAGTTATGGCGAGCAGGAGTTACTCTTCGTTGCGGTGCGTGGGCTTCTCATTGTGATGGCTTCTCTCGTTGCAAAGCACAGGCTCTAGGTGCGTGGGTTTCAGTAGCTGTGGCACGTGAGCTCAGTAGTTGTGGCTTGCGGGCTCTAGAGTGCAGGCTCAGTAGTTGTGGTGCACGGGCTTAGCTGTTCTATGGCATGTGGGATCTTCCCGGACCAGGGCTCGAACCCGTGTCCCCTGCACTAGCAGGCGGATTCTTAACCACTGCACCACCAAGGAAGCCGTGGCATCGGCATCCTCTGATCGCCTCTCCCAGGCAAGTTGCGATTTTCCGAGTTCTTCATGTGATAATTAATTTTAGATTGTATCCTCTATATTTTGAATATTATGTCATGAAACTTTAGGTCTTATTTAAATTCAGTGGAGAATGTTGATATTTTTGTTTTACCAGACAATCAGGCAGGTTGGATTTAGTTGGCAAGTTCTGACCAGCCTTCTTTTGAGTTGTGGTTTCAATGCCAGTTCCATTTTCAAAGCCTGTTCAGGTGTGTACCACCAAGTGTCCAGTCTGGGACTCAGGTGGTGGTCTATCCCTTAGTTCAGTTCTCAAAGTCTTTGGTGTGTTGGTTAGAATCAGATGCACACATGCACAGCTCAGGGCTAGCCCAGAAGTTCATACACAACTTTATGGAGTCGTTTTCCTGAGCTCCTTCCTTTCTGCTCTCCTTGTACTTTCCAGTTCATTGGTCCTCCCCTTTTTGGTTCTCTGGCCAGAAATCTGCGGTTTTAGTTACACTTTCTGCCACACATTTCCTGAACTGTACCCAAATCTGGGACCAAGCAGCAGGAAGGCAGAGAGAGAAAAAAGCAACTGGATTTCACCCCACCCCCTTGGGATTACAGAGAGGAAGATTTGATCAAAGAAGGTTTCCCTTCCTCAGTTTTAGGTGCTTGAAGGCCCCACTGCTGCTACTGGGCACTGCCACCACCACCACCGAGGGGACTGCCTGGGGACTAGGGCATGAGAAAACAGAGAAAAACAACCCTCAGGATTTCCCATCCCTGTCTGAGCCTTAGAGCCCCTTTCCCAACCAGACTCTAGCCATAACTAGAGGTCTTCTGGAATTCTCTCCATTTGTGCCCTTATGTCCACTCTGTTTGTGCCCGGATTTTGGGCTGTCTCGAGTCCAGGACATGGGATACCAGAGGAAAAATGAGAAATTCACTGTCAGGGTGGCAGTACTTCTAATTCTAGTTTTTCCCCCAATCTGTCTACTACTATTTATATTTCAGAGTCTTCAAATAGCTGCTAAATGCATTCTGTCCAGGCCTTTAGCTGCATTCAATGACAGTGATAGATTCTTACACATGTATCTTATACATATAACCTGGTATATATATAAGTATCTATTTATGCAGGGAATATACCTAGGGGAGGAAATGCCAGGTCATGGGTATGTATATACTCAAATTTAGCTAGACACTACCATAGTTTTTTTCCAAAGTGGTTGTAATCAACTTACCCACTGACCAGTAGAGACTCAAAGTTTCCACCATATCACTTCCTCACCAACCTTGGAGTATCAAGCTTCTCAGGCTTTCCTATTTTGGTAGATGCGCAGTGGTATCTCACTGAAATGCTAATTTGCATTTCCCTAGGTAGTAATACAATCGAACACCTTTTCATAGGGTTATTGGCCATTTGGATTCTTCTTTTGTGAAGTGCCTGTTGGGGTCTTTTGCCTTTTTCTATACTGGGTTATTTCTTTACTCACATTGATTTTTGTAGTCCTTTATTCTGGAAGCAAGCCCTTTGTTGGCTATTTGTGTTATAGATGTCTTTTTTCACTCCGCCTTTTCACTCTTTTAATGGTACCTTTTGATTAACAGAAGTTCTACTTTAATGTAATAAAGTTGATCAGTTTTTTCCTATGTGAATGGATGCAACTTTGCATCTACTTAAAAACTCTTTCTAAAGGCCCATTCTGTCTTAAAGCAGCCTCTCCCATCTCAGCATTTCAATGCGGACACCTCAGGCGTCAAAGTATGAGACAGCAAGATGACAAGGCAGACAGTGCAGGCTCTAGGGGTGGACAGATATGAGTGGCCCTGGACAGGGTACTTCAAGTCTTTGAGAATTAAGTTTCTTTATAATTAAAGATGTACTATCCACCTTGCAAGATGTGTGTAAAGCACTTAGCATAGTGCTGGCACACAGTAGGCCCTCAGCAAACAGTGGCAGCTGCGATCATATTCTCTGATCATCTTTCCCCTTGTCCACATTGCTACAGTGGCCTGAACCTCATTGCCGCTTTGTGAAACATCAATCTGTTGCAGTTAAGGACAGCAAAATGGGTTAATTGCCCTCAACAGGCCAGCAAAGTCTCCCTGTTACTCACAGGCGGCACCTAAGGTACGAGGACTACCGTCTTCAGCTAAAAATTAAGACCTGGTACACAGAGATGCTCTCCTCACGAGGTGAAGTCATTCTGGGGCTCCCACAGGGACACAATGGCAGCAAGCTGAAGAATCAAAGTATCTGCTCTTTCTGTTCGCTGCCAACAGCACAGGGGTGTGGGGCAGGCAGACTGCCTCAGACAGGGGAAAGCTGAGCTCCACTGAGCCTGGGTGATTTGTGTGTCCTGCACTGTTGACACAGGGAAGAGCAGGAGTACGTCGGCACACGTGCACAGTACGGTGCCCGTCCTGGAGGAGGTGTGTATTTGAGTATACGGGGTGTGCATGTGGACACGCAACAGGGTGTATGTCCCTAGGAAGCTGTGATACTCTCACCAGCCTGGCATGCTGCTGGAGAGCCCTGATGGTTAGCTACTCCAGCGTGCCCAGAGCTTGGGGTCTCTCAACGCCCTCTGCCCCACTCTCTGAGACAGGATATGTGCACAGGAAACAGACCCCTTTTCTATGACGCTGGACCACCCTGAATAAGGAAGGAGCATCAACTGCAAACTCCTTGGCGCACAGTTCTAAAGCAACCAGAGAAGCCTTCTGGATGTTGTGGCCCACTGCTGCCTCCTAGACTGTGGGTCCCTAGAAATGCTTCTTGAGATTTTCCCACAATACTGAGATATTCCACTGCCCTCCCCAGATGCCCCTCCCCCACCTCATTAGGCTCCACTTCAAAGGTGGCCAGTGCTGAATGCTGAAAGGATGATAGAAGGGAAGGGAGTGGTACCTGAGCCTAGTGTTTGTCCAGCGGAGTCAAAGGAAAGAACCACTGAATCTGCAACACAAGAGGACAAGTTCATTTCTTTCTCTTTCTTACAGTAAAAACAAAACAAAACAAAACAAAAACAAAAAAACAAGTTCCCACTGGCTTTGCCCAAACCCTCTCCCAAGGAAAAGTCAACTGGACTGGAACTCAGCTGCACAGACAGCCTCCATTGGTCCGTCTCACCCATCCACTGGGCCAGGAGGCCCTGCCGAGCCCAGCCCAAGCCTCGTGCCACTGGGAGGAACATCTCAGGGCATAGATATGCCCTAAATTCTTCAGAGGCATTTCCTGCCAAATTAAGGGACACATTTACTCCTTTTTGCTTCTCATAGTGAAAATAAAATTAAAACAAAGCAAAAGAAAACTTCCCTCCTGCATCTGGTTGAAGGCACTAACATTTCCCTTTGACTTGTTTTCTTTTCCTATTCATATACTCAATGTTTATTATTTCTTCCCCCCAAAGGCATTAAAGTGACTTACAGGAATTTACAGTACACACTGGAATTTTAAAAATGAAGAAGTCAAAGGAAGGAAAAATATTATATAGTCAGGGGAATATTAGTGCACAAAATGCATGCCATGAGGACCTAAACAAATGCTACAGGTAGAATCAAAGAGGCCTGAGCTCCCAAACAGCTAAAGAAAATGAGAAAATAAACAAGATTGAGTGCTCACAATACGTACATTCATTCATTTATTCAACTGTTCAGTAAATATTTATTGGGCATCTACTACGTGAAAGATACTATACTATGGCTTTGCGATCCAGATGCAAACAAAAAAAAGCATGGTCTCTACGCTCATGGATCTGTCATCAGTCTAAGAGAAAAAAAGTTACCCAACAAGTTATTCAACTAAAAACTGATTAAGTAAAAAAGAAAAGAGGGCTTCCCTGGTGGCGCAGTGGTTGAGAGTCCGCCTGCCGATGTAGGGGACACGGGTTCGTGCCCCGGTCCGGGAGGATCCCACATGCCGTGGAGCGGCTGGGCCTGTGAGCCATGGCCGCTGAGCCTGCGCGTCCGGAGCCTGTGCTCCGCAACAGGAGAGGCCACAACAGTGAGAGGCCCGCGTACCGCAAAAAAAAAAAAAAAAAAAAAAAAAAAAGAAAAGAAAAGAAAAGAGTGCTGAGGAAGTCTGTATTAGGAGGAGACCTAGTTTGGAAGGGGAGTGGGTGCTGGTTAGGGAAGTTTTCCCTAAAGAAGTGACACCTGAACTAAGAACTGAAGGATAAGTAAGGGTTAAACCCGACAAGAAGGAATGGGCATTCCAGGCAGAGAGGATGCTCTGTGTGGGGACCTGAAGCAGGATGGGACAGGGCGCCTCAGAGCAACCAGAGAGCAAAGCATACATAAAAGCAAATACTGTATGGTGATTAGAAAGAAATTCCTCTTATGGGTCTTAATAAAGGGAGATCCTGCATGATGTTGAAGACTGTAACTTCTACAACATTTCTATAATAAGTAATTGTGAATCTTTTATGGCTGTTTCTTACAACGGGAGCAATACAAATGATGGCATAGGCCAACACACAGCTCAATAAAAGCAATTATAAGGGACACCAAGATAATCTAAGGCCCAAAATAACCCCAGAGACCCCAGACTCCAAAGGGATCACATTCAAAAGGCTCACTCCTGGGACTTCCCTGGTGGTCCAGTGGTAAAGAATCCGCCTTCCAATGCAGGGGATGTGGGTTCAATCCCTGGTTGGGGAACTAAGATCCCATGTGCCGTGGGGCAGCTAAGCCCGCACGCCACAACTACTGAGCCCACATGCTCTGGAGCCCGCGCACCACAGCTAGAGAGAGAAAACTCGCATGCCACAACTAGAGAGAAGCCGGCGCGGTGCAACGAAGAGCCCATGCACTACAACGAAAGATCCCGCGTGCCGCAACGAAGATCCCACGTGCCACATCTAAGACCCGATGCAGCCAAAAATAAATAAGTAAAAATAACTCCCTTTAAAAAAAAAGGCTCCCTTTAAAAAAAAAGGCTCACTCACTACAAAGGAATGCTAGCTGGCTGCATGAGGCCCAGCGTCTACACCACAGGCAGCATCCCACCTCAGCATGATCCTTCAGATCTCAGGTATATGTCATTTTCTCTTATTGCACATGGAAATCTGACACAAGAGTTATCATAACTGTAAGTCATCTGTCTGCACTGCTAGACTATAAGCTCTATAAGGGCAGACACTATATCTGCTTTATTCACTGCTATGTTACCAGCATAACACCTGGCAGGCAATAACTGTTTGCTGAAAGACAGTGCCTCAAGAAATGGATGGACTTCAACTCCTTCAGGTAATCCTTCATAATCACTTTTTCTCATAATCAAGTGTTTATTAAGAACTGGGTAGCAGAGAGCTGCAGGATACAATTTTTTTTTTTTTTTTTTTTTTGCGGTACACAGGCCTCTCACTGTTGTGGCCTCTCCCGTTGCGGAGCACAGGCTCCGGATGCGCAGGCTCAGCGGCCATGGCTCACAGGCCCAGCCACTCCACGTCATGTGGGATCTTCCCGGACCGGGGCACGAACCCGTGTCCCCTGCATCGGCAGGCGGACTCTCGACCACTGCGCCACCAGGGAAGCCCTGCAGGATACAATTTTTGGTGAGTATCCAGAGGCAGATATTCTGTACTGCCAGTTAAGGGCAGATCCATATGCTTTGAAATCTACCAAGTAAAAGGTAAGGCTGACTTTTTTTTTTCTTTCACAAAAATGTAGAAGCACAATTAGAACACTTGTCTAATCAGATAGGTGACCATCCTACCTTGTATGAGATACAATCAACATCTCTTACAAATTCTACTCCTTTATCAATGTTTCCCACATCTGTTTCCTCTCAATGTTACTGTGCCCTTTCAGAAGAGAAACCCCTACTTTTCTCTCTTTTTAAAAGAGCTTTATTGAGGTATAATTTACATACTATAAAATTCACTCATTTTAAGTGTACAATTCAATGATTTTTAGAAAATCTACAGAGTTGTTTAACCATCAGCATATGCAGCTTTAGAACATTTCTATCACCCAGAAGATCCCAGGTGCCCAGTCATGCCCTGTTCCCACCTCCAGCCCCAGGCAACCACTAATTTACTTTCTGTCTCTATAGATTTGCCTTTTGTGGATGTCTGCCTATCCTTTTCTTGCTAGGACTGTTCTGATACGTCCCTTAACCACACGCCTACCTCCAGCTTAGCCCACTTCCATCATCCTTCATACTGTTGCATGATTTTTCTAAAAAGTATACCTGACTACGTCTTTGCTCTTGATTAAAATGCTTCAGTGGCTTCCTGTAGCCTGTAAGATAAACTCCAAGCTCTGACCTTCAAGATCTTTACCATTTTGGCTCATTTATGACCTCTAAATGGCTCATGCTCCAGATATGCCAAACAACTTCTATTTCTCCAAAGAGATATGTACCTTTGTGTCTTCAGACACCAAACGTACTGTTTTCTCTGCCTGTTTGCATTAAATACTCCCACTTTTCTATTAAGACCCAGGGCAATCATCCCCACTTCTTGAAGGCTTCTCTGATCAGTTCTGCCCCTTCTCTTTAGGCTGTCACTGCACTGCTATTATGGCATTTATTATACTGCATTATAATCCTTGTTTACTCATCTTTTTCTCTCTTTAAACTGCAAGTTCCCTGAGGATAAGGATTGTCTGTTCATTTTGAGGCTTTGATGCCTAGGACAGTGACTGACACACAGAAGGTGGTCAATATGTTCACTAAACAAAGGAATAAACTAGTAAATGTCTTTGCTTTCTTTCAAAGGTGATGTTATCTGAGTGATATTTCACAAATTGGTGAGGGGAGAGATCCATCCTGCATAACAGATTCTCATTCAAGTCAACCTTGAAATGTCCTTATACCATGAAGCTTCAGATGTTCGAGCCTGGCCTCATCCTCAAAAGATAAAAGCATTCCCACAAAGCAGTGCAGGGGGAATAAGGAAAGGGCCCTAGGTGCTTTCTAGGTGAGAGATCACAGTCACCTGGATGAAGATTAGGAAAGCCTTTCTGAGGGGTTGACTGCCCAGATGAGCAACAATAAAAACAGCATCTCAAACTTTCATTACAGTTGACAAGTATTTTTCCAATTTCAATTTACTTTCTTTGTACTCACAAGCAGTCCTGAAATAATCTCCTTCAAAGTTTTCAATCTAAATGTAAAGAAAAAAGGCTACAAGTTAACTAAATGTGAACAACAGTTGTCTCTGGGTGAAAGAATTATATATGATATTTATTCTCTGTATTTTTGAAAAATTTCCAGAGTGAACATGTAACTTGTATTTTCAGAAAAAAAAAAAAAAAAAGAACTCTCTAATCCAGCTCTAAGATTTTAACCTCTAACACATTGGTACCAATGCAAAAGGATGGAAGGTTCTTGATCTCCCTTCATTATTCACTGTACATGCTGAAAAGCTATCCAGCTTTTCCCTTTAGTTATACTGAGGTCATCGTTATACTTCATGACACTTAAATATACCTCAGCAACCTCAATTCCTAAATAGACCGGCTTTTAAAAAATTCGTTTCTTCTTCCTTCCTTCTCACAAGTATTATCAAGTGCCTATTATGTGCCAGGCCTGGTGCCAGATACTAGAGATATGGAGCTGAATAGGAGCTGGTCTTTGCCTTCCAGCCAAGGAAGCAGAGAGGTTAATAAGCACCTAAAATAAAGTGTGATAATGGTGAGCAAGGGGCAAGCACCAAACAGATGACAGTCTTACTGGAAAGGAAAAGTTGGAGTTTTTGTGAGTATTATTTCCAGTGGTAGTGGAATGCTCCCAAGAGCATGTGCCTTTAAACTGCAGAAGATGCAAGTGAGAGGGCAGAAACTTCAGGAGGAAGTTAGGGACATATATCGTGTTTTGTGTAAGTTTGGACGGATGTTGCTTTGAGCATTTAAGGCAGAGATGTGAGAATCAGTTCGGCCCTTCATTTTTTGTGTTTATTCTAAAGGATGTAAGATCATTTGAGTTATAAACCACTTTGACAGCTAAAGGGAAAATTCAGTGTTCAACAAATTGAGAAGTTTGTTTTGCAAGAAACGGAGCAAGAATATCCAGACTTCTCCCTCTCAGGCTAAGACATATGTCATTTTTATTTATTTTATTTCAACCAGGGTTCCAGCTGTTCCTGGTTCCCAGGCCAGAGGCGGCCATGTGGGGTTCTATACAAGTGACCAAACAGAATTACAGACCAAAGCACAACAGAGCATTGCTGCACGTGACTCTGTTCAGTGAGGAAACCTAGAATTTACTGGAAACCTTTTATTATGGTCAGATGTTTCCTGTGTCTGGTTTCTGAAGCAGATAAAAAGAATATAAAGAGAGGATGAAGAATGAGGCTTAGTCTTTCCAGTCATTGGAGAGGCTTCCAAAAGTCAAATTATGCAGTGAACAAGTTACATTTTGGCTACTACCTCTCATGGTACACATTCAACACACATATTCTGCTAGCCACCATGTGTAAGCCCTAGAGACATAAGAATGAATGAAAAAAAAATATTCCCTGAAGTAGCTTGCAACCTAACAGGTAAAGTAAAAACACATATAAAACTAAGCATTCTACAGTTAACAATACTGTATTGTACACTTGAAATTTGCTAAGAGTAGATCTTAAATGTTCTTACCACACGCATACATGCAAAAAGGTAACTGTGAGGTGATAGATGTGCTAACTAACCTTATTGCGGTAATCATTTCACAAGACGTACGTTTGTCAAAGGATCACACTATACACCTTAAACTTACACATTATTATCTGTCAATTACATCTCAATAAAGCTGAGGGGGAAAGCTAAGTATAATATATGTATGGAAATAAGGGTAATGAGGGAGATACTTCATTGTTCATTAATTCAGCATATTTATTAAGCAACTACTATACACCAGACTTATGGATACAATAGTAAAGAAGAACGAGAATGCTCCTATTCTCAAGGAATTTATAGTTTAGTCAGGAAGACTGAAAAAAAGCAAGTAAACAAAAGAACAAAACTTCTGACAGTGATAAGTGGTTATGAAGAATATCCAATGATGTAATATGACCATGAGGGGAAGTACAGGCAATGCTAGATTGGGTATTTTGGGAAGGCTTCTCTGAGGAGGTGACGTATGGCTGAGACTGGGAGACAGGAGCCCGCCAAGAAAAGACCAAGGGAAAGAGAGTTCCAGGCTGAAGGAAAGCAAGTACAGTAATCTTGGTACATTAAGGAACAGCGAGAAGGCCAGTGTTGCTGGAACACAGAGCACGAAAAACACAAGAGGGGTGGGAAATGAGGTCAGAGAGGAAGACAGGAGACAGATCTGTAGGAGGCCTTATGTAGGAGGCCATCGAGAGACGTCTGCACTGTATTTTTCAATAGCAGAGAGAAGCCCCTGCTTAAAACCCGGGAGTAACACGATCTGATTTATACTCTTAAACATAAACTTTCACTGCTATGCGGGAACCAAATTGACTGTTCTGGCAACAGAGTAAAAGGTAGATTAGAGGAGACAGACTGAAGGCCAGGAGACTGGTAGAAGAGATTGCAACATTCCAGATGAGAAGTGATGGCAGCCTGAACAAGGCAGTGACAACAGGAAAAAAAAAAAAAAAGGATACTAATAATGTTTAAAAGGGAAAATTTACAGGACTAGTGACTTGTGGGACATGAGTAAGAGATTAAGAAGAAGAAGGATTATATCTACATTCTGGCCTTGGGCAAATGGATGCTGACCTTTGCTTAAATGGGTGTAGCCTCCATCTAAACCACATAACCCTGCTTCTCCTCTGGTCAGACAACTGGACCACAGGTGAGTACCTGACCCAAGAGAAGGCAATCCATAGGCAGATAGGTTCTGCCTTTGGAGTCTCTTTTGGAGACTTGACTTGGGATGCACAGAGAGTTGGGGCTGCTGGTAGGAGATACAAGCAGAAAAGCAAAGAAGAGCAGAGGCTAGGAGGCTATGGGTTGGACTTGATGCTGGGCCTTGGGGCCCATGTTAGTGGCAGAGCATCACAGTGAAGAGCCACAACCCTGCTGCTGAGGGCAACATGACACCTCAAAGAGCTGCCTTGGATCCAGAATATTCTTCCAGTGCCAGTCTCTGTGGCAGTCAGCTATCCCACGGATCATCTTTCCATGAGATCTTGGGGTTTAGCTCTTCCTCAGTTCCCTTGAGGCTTGGCCTATAATTGAGATTTTCATTTTTAAGTCTCCTGCTATCTTGGAGCTGTCTATAGTCTGAGTAAGTTCACCTCCTCTACCTTCCAGTCCTCATGCTTTAATACCCAGGAGCAGTTTCTGCATTCCCAATGATCTGTTCCAAGCACGACTCACCCCAAGGGTCTAAATCTCGGGAGAAGTAGAAGGCCCTACTTGGACCTTGGGTCTAAGCTGTGTTCTCCAATCTAGCTTCATGAAAGAGCTCTCAACTTCGGGGATTTACTGGTCCATCAGCAAAACTGATACTTCAATAGCCATATGGTTACCTGTGTCTTGTTCTACTTTCTCCCCTGCTTAGATCCTGGGGGAATCTAACCCCTAGTCTGAGCCCCTCAATTTCTTCCCTCTCAACCCTAATCCCAAACAAACAAAACATGAGTAAATGAGATTCCTGAAGCTACATAGAGAAAAAAAGCCTGAGAACAGAAAACAAAACACAACCATTGATTTAGAAGAATGTGGTATACGGAAATCAATGAAATAATCAGAGATAGGAGTAGCAGGACAGAGGAAGCCAGAGGAGGTAAGAATTGTTTATAAAAAGGAGTATCCAAATGTGGTAAAGAGGTGGAAGAAGTTGATGGATGAAAAGATGCTGCAGAATCGCTCACTGGGAGGGCATTTGTAACTTTAGTGGGAATGATTTCTGTACAGTGATCAGACTGCAGGGACTCAGTTGTGAATGGGTTAAGTGGAGGCTGTTGACTTAGTAGACTTATTTCAAGAAGTCTCTCCTTAGATTTATGTCATTAATTTAACTTATCAAACATATACAGAGTTCTTCTAAGCTCAAGAGACTAATCAAAAGATTAGACATGGTACCTGACATGAAGGAGTTTATGAACTATCAGGAGGATAATACAAAGATACAAAGAACTATATTACAGGTCTCTAGAAAAGGTGCTCCAGGAGTTAAGAGGCAAGAGAGAGAATTTTTTCTGGGAGAAGCTGGGAAGATATGGAGGAGACAGTATTTGAGCTGCTGTGAGATAACCTTTTGGGACAGGCTGTGCTGGTCGGGTGGGAACACTGAAGGAGAGGCACTGAAGCATGGAAAGTGAGGGGTGCATGGTTTCAGGAAGGTAAAATCATACCTAATTAATATATTAGAGTTTCTTTCAGGAGGTAAAAATGCATGTGACTAAAAGGGAACTAGTCAATACAACCTGTTTAGACTTTCAAAAAAGGCTTTGACACATCAAAGACTATTTTTAAAAAGTGAGTCACCATGAAATTGAGGAAGAAATTGCTATGTCATCAGGAGACAAAAGGCACTTGGCTGAGGAGAAGGAGCAGGACACCCCCTGGGGCATCAGCACCACAGGGAGACCAGGAAATCTGGAAGTAGCTAGATTTCCACTACCTACTGCCCTCTAGGAGGGTGGAGGGAAGGGGGAAAGGGTGGCACTGCTTACAAACACCTGTTGGTGCAACAGAAGCTGGAATGAAAATGGTACTAGGCATGTGTTGAGACTGAGAGTGAGATGCTAGGATGAAGTTTGGAACTTTAGGGGCCTGGGAAAGTGTCAGTCATGGTGCCTTAGAAATAGGAAAGGGCTGGGTTTGGTGCAGGAACCATTTGCTGAACCCTGATTTAGATTACACATACACCTCACTCCCTTCCAAACCCCTCAAAATGACAGAAAAGGTCATTTGTTTGTTGTAAATCAGAAGTACACAGGAACAAAGAGAACAGGAGACACCAGCAACAAAAGTTTTGGAAAGCAGATAAACAAGTAGAACTTACTCAGCAAAACCAGGAAAGGTGAATCCTATACTAGTAGTGGGGAAAGCTGAAATATGTCCTGAAATACACCACAGAGCTCCCCAAAGGCTCAACTGCTGGCAGCACCAGGTACCACTAGATGTAGGAGAGAAGACGATACTAAAAACAAGACACTACACTCTTCAGTGTAGGCTGACAGCCAAGACCACAAGGCATTAGAGGAAAGTATCTAATATAAAGACAGAGACCGAAACAAATGAAAAATAAATGCCATGTGGAGGGATTTCCCTGGTGGTCCAGGGGGTAAGACTCCACACTCCCAATGCAGGGGGCCCGGGTTCGATCCCTGGTCAGGGAACTAAATCCTGCATGCCGCAACTGAAAAAAAAAAAAGAATCCCACATGTCACAACTAAGACCTGGTGCTGACAGATAAATAAATAAATATTTAAAAAATAATAATAAAATAAATGTAATGTGGAAAAAGAGAAAACACAAATAAAGGTGAAAACTTTAAAAAATCATTAAAATCTTCAGAAAGAAAATATTTTATTCACAAAGTAGAATTCATTTTTTTAAAAAAGGTACACTCAGTGAATAAAAACAAAAAATGACTTTTGAAAATTAAAAACATAATAGCAGAATTAAAAAGGATTAAAAAGTAAGTTGAGGAAGTCTTTCAAAATGTAGTACAAAAGACAAAGATAGAAAATGGGAGACAAAAGTGTGTTTTTTTTTTAAATTAGAGGACCAGTCTAGGAACCATCACAACTGAATTATGAAAGTTCTAGCAAAAGGAAAAAAAAATTTTAATAGAAGGGAGAAAATATTCAAAGAAGTATTCCCCATAACTAAAGAACTTGAATTTTGGGTCCTGAAAGGGCCCTCTAAGTGTACCGCACAAGATGAAAATAGTCCTCCAACAAATGCATCATCATGAAATTTCAGAACACTCAAATTTCCAGAGAGAAAAACAACAAAGAGGTTTTTATACAAATAATTTTAAAAAATCAGAGTGGCTTCAGAACTCTCAATAGGAACGCTGAAAGCCTAAAATACAGTGGAGCAGTATCTTCAAAATTCTGAGGGAAAATAATTTCCAACCAAGAATTCTATACCCAGCCAGACTATCAATTAAATATGAGATTAGAATAAAGACACTTTCATACAGGTAATGTCTCAGAAATTTACCTCTCATGCATCCTTCCTAGGATATTATTAGAGGGTGTGTTCCAGTAAATGAAGAAGAAAATGAAAAAAACATGGGATCCAGGAAATGAGATATACCAAAAGAGAAGGATGGTGATGGGAGACTCTAAGACCATAGTTGGGCAGCAGGGATAGAGAGGAAACAGTCCAGAGCAGTGCATGTCAGAAGGCTCCTAGAGAGATTTCTTCAAGCAAATGAAACTGATAGACTAATGTGTTTGAACATATGGAGAGCAGATTCATACAACTGGGGAAGAGTATAGAGTTAAATTAGTGGTCAATACATAGAAAACTAAGCAAAATAAAAAGCAAGACTGTTATTGACTTCAGGAAAAATAAAATGTGCAGTGAAAAAACAGTAATCATGGTATCCATGAATAGCATTTTCATGGCCATAATATACAGACTGAATGTTGTTCTAACTATATTAGGAGAATGGGAGGATGGACTTAGTATCTGTGGTGGAGGAGCAGTGAGTGTGATAAGAGTACTAAATACCAAATCTTCAGCTTCCATTAGAGAAAGTCAATAGGTAATACTCAAAACAGAAACATCAAGAATGAATCAACTATACTTCGATAAAATAAAAGTTTAAAAATTAACATTTAAAAAAGAAATATCAAGAATAGCAATATAACCATGTTATTTAGAGATCTGGAGGTAAATATCAAACAAATTAGTTAAAAGAGTTGAAAACAAATGCCTCTTGGAGGCAGGAAATCAAGTAGTGGTGGTAATGGGGGGAGTGCTTTTCTTGTTCATTTTTGTTGGTAACAAGTCTTGTAGAATTGTCTTTTTGAACTACGCACATGTATAACTTTAATAAGAACAAACACTAAATTGACTTGCACAAGATTACACAGCCTACATTGGTAGGGCCGGAGCTTCAAATTTAGTCCATCTGGTTCTCTAACTTATATATCATATATCTACCAACAGGGTCAATGAAGAGTCTATTAGAAACCTAGAAGCTTCATATTTGATTATAACCTATTTAATGCTTTACTAAGTACTATCTTATATTATTTTGTGATTACATTATCTAAATATGATCTATCAAAAATAATTAGTCTAGAATAAAAGATAGTTAAAAGATAAAACAATCAAATGTGAGGACCTTGCTTGGACCCAGATTTTTAGAAAAAACCAACTGTGGAAATGCATATTTAAGATAATTAGTGATATTTGAATATGAACTGGGTATTAGAAAATATTGAGGAATTATAGTTAATGTGAGATAATAACATAAGGGCTATTTTTTTTAAGTTCTTTACCGTTAGAGATGATACTGAAATGCTTATGGGTAAAATGACTTGATGTCTGGGATTTGCTTTACGACCCAGTTAATTTTTTAAATCCAAATAATAAAAAAAAGATATGCATCTCCGCGAGAGCAGGGCCTGCAACATTCACATGTGCCAGAGACCTTTGGACAGGATGAGACTATTAAGTCATTTGCCATATGACATTCTTTCCTTCATCTGGAAAAAGATGTACTTGATAGGCTACCATCAAGAGTATGGTGCCATTCCATTCTCAAGAGATAACTTAGTTAAGACAAAGGGAAGGAATAAGATGAAAAGTTGCTCAATAAAGTTTTTATATTTTGCCATGAAAAAAATTGTATACCTATTACTTTGTATTATTTCTATTTAAAAAGAAAAGATATGTACCTCTCAGTACCACAGTTGGGAAATGAAAAGTAATTGGTTGACATCACTGTCATTCATCTTAAGTACTAAGAGTGGAAGGCATGGGGAGAAATGGAATACACTACTAATGGGAATGTAAAATGGTAAAGCAGCTTTGGAAAACAGCCTGGGAGTTCCTCAATAGGTCAAATATAGAGTTACCATATGATTCAGCAATTCTACTGCTAGGTATACATATACCCAAGAGAAATGAAAATTTTATGTCCACACAAAAGCCTGAACATGAATGTTTACAGCAGTATTATTCACAATAGCCAAAAAGTGGAAGCAACCTAAATGTCCACCAACTGATGAATGAATTGTGGAATTAAAGAAACCTCAGCTAAAACTGGAGTCAAGACAAGCCTGTAGGGGGGAGCTCTCACACCCTGCCATGCATCCTCAACTATTCCAAATGGTAAGAGACTACACCAGCTCTCCAACAGAAAGGTGCCTCTACTATCCAGAAGGAAGAAGAAAACTTCTCTCCACCCCATGACAGCCCAGACAATAAGAGACTGTAGCAGTCCGACCAATGAGAAGCCTCTATGCTCTGGACTCCCAGCTTCCTCCAATGGACTCTCTGGTTATCACAGCCCCACACCCCCCAACTCCGCCCTTTTCCCTATAAAAGCAAGTTCCCCTTCCTTGTTCTCTGGATTTGCCTATGGTTTACCATAGCTTGCATTTCCCAAATAGCAATTCCTCTGGTACTCCCGAATAAATTCACTTTTGCTGGTAAAATAACTGGCTATTATATTATTAAAGTTGACATATTTGGTGTCACAAGTGGGGTCCAAAGGAGGCAAACCCCGAGAGATGACGGCTCATGGAATCAAGTGAGGTACCTGCACTGAGCCCCTTGTATTTATCGCTTCAGCGAGTTGCTGCCTGCTTTCAATATGGGGAGTCTTCTCTCGCATTCCAAGCTCCGCTCTTCCGTGTTTTGAGCTCTCCAACTTTTATTCAGGATCTGCAAAGGCTTTGTGCTTTATGGGAAAAGTTTCGGCCTTTCTGGTTCAAGGCTTTGTCCTTGGTGAGTACTCAAGTTGTTTTCTGGAGCATGCGGTAGCAAGGTTCTCTTTTGGAGATTGAGCTAACTGGGAACTGAGTTTGTTTTATTCCTTTTGGAATCTGGGCTGAGACTCTATCAACTTACGTGGGTTTCTGGGAGAACTTAGGGAAATGGGATTCCAGTCATCTAAATGTTCTGAAGGCAGCCCTCCTTTGGGGACTCTGGCCAGTTCCTGTTTAAAAACTGTGTACACCCTTTATGTGCATTTTTAACTAAGTGGGCCAAACTAAAAGTAATCAGGAATTACAGTGGCCATTGTGGGGAACTTTCAATCTCCCCAAATTCATTTTTCTTAAGATTAAATTGGAGGACCACAGTTCTAAAATTGCCTCTTTGCAAGATTCTGTTTCTAAATTGGCCAAAACAACCAAAAAGCAAACAAACAAAAAAACCTAAAAAAGAACAAAATGTCTTCCAAAGCCTCAAACTCCTTGTGTCCCCCTCCCCCAAATTCTTTGTCTTGGGCACCATCTTGTGTGTCTTCTCTGCCCGCTCTGTCTCAGACTCTGCTCTGGCAGCCATCTTGTGCCCAGGCCCTGCCCCCAATGTCATCTTCCTCTCTCCTCTGCAAAAACCTGCCCCTTTAAAAATCAGGCCCTCTGAGGATCCAAATGCTAAACCCCTAATTACTGTTTCTAAGACAACTGGAGCAAATAAACAACTAAAAGGAAAGATTTAAACAGCAATAGTCCTAGATTTTTGAAAACAGACAAATAGACTGCAAAGCTCCTAGGAGGAAATTTGCTTTCTGTATCTGTCTGTTTGGTGAAGCTTTTCGGTAAGTCACCTAGCCTGGTCAAAGGGTAAAACCTTTAAGTCCATCTTAAGGGGCAACCTTAAAAGAGAGAATTCCAAGCCACTCAGGAGACAACAGATTGCATTCTTTGACGGATATGCAGAAGTTTCTAAAAGACAATTTGACTCCAAAAACAGCTCTAAAAGGATCCTTACAGTATGCCAGAAACACACCTTGGATCA
Organism: Monodon monoceros; assembly: GCF_005190385.1. Taxonomy (NCBI): domain Eukaryota; kingdom Metazoa; phylum Chordata; class Mammalia; order Artiodactyla; family Monodontidae; genus Monodon; species Monodon monoceros. The sequence continues at coordinate 145,377,231 of NW_021703774.1, forward strand.
AACTATTCTTCTTAGTTCTGTATTATTGTACCTGAGAAATGGCTAACATTTTAAATAAAACTATAAGGTCCCTGTCTGCATCTGTCTGTGTACTCATGTGTATCTATATATGTATGTATATATGCGTGGTACTTTTTTTTTTTCTACCTCTGGATGGTATTGCTAAAATTAATTTGTAAAAGAGCCTTATTTAATTGGCTTAGAAACAAACACACACTTAAATGAATTAAAATATAACGTAAACTGGCCCAGGTGCTTTCTGGGTTTACATGATCTAGTTTTGAAAGCTAGTTTGGGGTTATTGGTTTAATTAAAACAGGCATGTCTTTGGAGTTACCAGTGCTGAAAATAATGCAGGCATACAACTTTTATTCTACCTGGGTTTATTGGTCAGATAAGTTCATGTTATCTTTGCTACAAAGTTTATCAGCAAGAAAAATACGTGTGTGGTATGATAAAATTTTTCATGAGTGTCGAAAACAAGTGAATTGAAAGGATGTGGATGAGATACAAGTTTCTAGGTAAACCTTTTAAATAGCTTCCCCAAATCTTTTTGGCATCCTGAAACCTTAGAGTTTTGCTAAGTTAAATTAAATAATAGGTAGTCATTCAATATCTAGATTATTTCCAAATAAGATAAAATACTGAAACATTACTTAAAATAGGTTCATCTACTTTTGGCTTCCTTTACAAAGGGACTAAAGATATTTGGGTCTACTGGTAAACATACCACATTGGAAAACTTCCTATGAGGAAAATATGCTTTTAGGAATTATGAAAGGTATTCATAAATTTGTAACATACCACTCATAATTATTTAAAGCTACCAGAAATAATAAGGGGAAACTATGTATGCAAGAAAAGTAAGATATGTGTTTTTGCTAAGAAAAGGTAGAAGAATGGAAATGCATTCTATTGAGGGAAAGAAAATAATTTTGTCCTAAAGTGAGGCTTACTATTTCAGAAAAGGAAAGAGGAAAAACAGCTGAATGGAAATAGTAAGTTGTAGAAGATTCATGGAAAAAAATTTTTTGAAAAAAATTTTATGTGTGGTCAAGCTGGCTAAGTTAAAATGAATTTATTTAAAAATGAGTTTAATGTAAAAAAAATCTAAAAATAAAAAGGGACTTCCCTGGCAGTCCAGTATTTAAGACTTCACCTTCCAATGCAGGGGATGTGGGTTCCATCCCTGGTCGGGGAGCTAAGATCCCACATGCCTGGGGGACAAAAAAACCAAAACATAAAACAGAAGCAATACTGCAACAAATTCAATAAAGACTTTAAAAACGGTCCACATCCAAAAAAAAAAAAATCTAAAAAATGAGTTTAATGTCAAAAATACACTAGTCCAAAACAAATTTTGTTTTTAATCTCTTAAAAGGACAATGTTTTATTGGACTATTGGCCTGTTCCTAATAAGAGATTGTGAAAAAGGGTTTTCCTATCCTTTAAGTAATTTCCTTAGAAAACAAAGATTTGTGTTTTACCAAAATTCTTTTCTATGCTTCATGTTGTCTTAATCTGGTCTCTGATTACTCAAGAAAACAGAATCTTCTCAATATTAAAAGAGCTAAGTTTTGCCTACAACTATGTAACCTTTTGTATTTGCCTTTGAAATGTGTTACTTATTGTTACTTTGATCAAATAGATAATTAAATATCATTTCATAATAATCTATGATCCTGTTTGATCAAATGTCCAAAACCTTTTGATATTTTTTACAAACTTCCCAAAAACCGAGTTCTAAATGAAGTCTTTCTGACCTTGAACTAACTCTGGGACCTTCCACAGGCCCCTGGAAAATCTCAAAGAATTTGTCTCTCACCTGGTAAAATGTTAAGCTAATCAGGTTTATTTGATATGTTAAATTTTATCAGACATTTGTCAAATAAGAAGGTTTACTAAACGTTTTTACCTTTTATTTGTAATAGGTATATGTTAATAAAAGTGTTCCAAAAATTGTATGAAATTCCTGACATTCTAAGATGTCCTGATTACAATGTTATGAGTCATAACTTAAAATGTATGTCATGGAAGGTAAGAGAACCCTTTGTCAATCCCACTATAATGAACTCTCATCAGATATTTAATAATGGGCATTTTCAAGTCTTTCTGTCAGTTATAGGCAGCTACTGCTTTACTTTAATGCTTTTGCAAATATGTTTCTTCTTTAAAGAGATTCATCTAAAAAGCTCTGACAGGTACTATGGAAGATGGGTTTTTGATAACTTTAAGATCATAAGACTGAACTGGGTAAGGATTTCTAAAACTAATGGAAAACCAATTGCTTTAATGTTTTGTTTTCCAGGTGTAAAGAGACCCTTTTTCTCCTCTCCTTTAAGCTATCTATAACTCACAGCAATTTGGTAAAGTGTACGTTCGCAACAAAGATTGAAGCATTTATCTTTTTCTCCCTACCTGGTTCCCCAAGAGTTCTGAAACTTATTAAATATTCTTGTTTTTCATGACAATGTATATATCTGCATAGCTTCAATGGGAGTCTGTTCTCCTAGTAACAGGATGCCCATTGCACTTGGCTCCTGCTCCTTTCAATCCACAACTGATACAGACATACTTCTATACTGTAAAAGCCTAATTACATCTATTAAAAATAACCATGCCCTAGTAGAGCCCCCTGTTTGCAGCACATTACCAGAAGACAAAGACCGCAAACATCACACTCCACAACCCGGAGATTTTGTGTACTGGAAGAGGTACCTTCAAAAGAACTCTCTCCAGCCTCACTGGAAGGGCCCCTATCAGGTACTGCTAACTAACCCTTGTAAAACTCCAAGGAGTAGACTCCTGGATCCACACGTCACACTTAAAGAAGGCACTGAACCCCAAATGGACCATCTGGCGACCTGAAGATAAAGCTCACTAGGACCTGAAGCAGTACATCTGAGGCTGACAGCTTTCCCAAGATGTCTGAACCAAGCCTGTGTACCTTCTTTCAATACTGTCCCTCACCTTGTTTTCTCCCTCCCTTCCACTGAAGGACAATGCCCTTGTTTTTATTTTCCAATCCCTTGCAAAAGGGGGAAACCTCTCTGATTCCTGGATTTGCCATTGGAAACATCAGTCCATCCAAGATAGCAATGACCCTTCTGTTCACCTTATAAGTAATTTCACTGGGGTTCCAAATGCTGTTGTCTGTCCAAATTGTTTCATGGGCCCATTTTATAGAGTCAGTGTGCTAAGCCTGCCTAAACTTACTCCCTGCTTCAATTTTTTGTTGTTGTTGGCTGTGTTGGGCCTTCGTGCCGTGCGCAGGCTTTCTCTAGTTGCAGCAAGCAGGGGCTACACTTGCGGTGTATGGGCTTATCATTGCGGTGGCTTCTCTTGTTGCAGAGCACTGGCCCTAGAGCGCCCAGGCTTCAGTAGTTGCAGTGCGTGGGCTTCAGTAGTTGTGGCTCACGGGCTCTAGAGCATAGGCTCAGTAGTTGTGGCGCACGGGCTTAGTTGCTCCGCGGCATGTGGGATCTTCCCGAACCAGGGATCGAACCCATGTCCCCTGCATTGGCAGGTGGATTCTTAACCACTGCGCCACCAGGGAGTCCCCCTGCTTCCATTTGACCCAACCTTGGAATGGGAAAACAAGATCTTTTAAATATTTGTATGAAAGGTTCTATGGAGTTGCCAGTGTAAGTCACATCATTTGTAAACTTGCTGACACATCTATATGTCTAGGTAACCTCTTGGTGTGTAACAACCTAATGTGTGAGCCTTGGTTAAGTAATGCTAACACCTCTATGCCAACGAATGACTCCATAGATGCTATCATTTATGTGGGGGCCTTATATCCCCTGGTTACACCTTCATATGTAGAAGTTTTGGGAATGCTTTTATGTTTGGGCAACTCATTGCCTTGATAGCTGGAGAATACAAGGACAGTGTACCCTTGCCATATATATATATATATATATATATATATATATATATATATATATACTTTTTTTTT
>NW_021703774.1:145381291-145582670 GCF_005190385.1 Monodon monoceros
TATATATATATATATATATATATATATATATATATATATATATACACTTTTTTTTTGGCTGCTCAGGTGCGAGGGCTTCAGTAGTTGTGGCTTGCCAGCTCTAGAGCGCAGGCTCAGCAGTTGTGGCTGCATGGGCTCAGCTGCTCCGTGGCATGTGGGATCTTCCCGGACCAGGGCTTGAACCCGTGTCCCCTGCATTGGCAGGCCGATTCTCAACCACTGCACCACCAGAGAAGCCCTACCCTTGCTAATATTCACTGTCTTGTTCTCCCTACATAATCAAACAGAAGCCTCTCATTGGTCCATCCCATTAAACCTTTACAACCACTTTAAGCGAGAACTTCCAGGAGGCATTCAAGATTCTGGTTTTGCCTCTGTAGGGAGAGCTTTCTTCCCATGGATCGGAGTGAGCACCAATGAACAAATAATCAGGAATCTCTCCCTGACATTAGGAGTTAGCTGACTCCATAGCCAACACAGTTTCAGCTGTGCAGGGTTCACCTATCTCATTGGCCAAAGTGGTTTTGGATCACCACACAGCCCTTGATTACTTACTTGATGAACAAGGAGGCATCTGTGCAATAGCAAACACCTCTTGTTAAATGTGGGTAAATGCCTCTGGGGAAGTAAAGACCCAATTACATAAAATTAAAGAGCAAGCACATTGGTTACAGCTAATTTCACCTGACAACACACCATCTTTTGATGTATTCAACTGGCTATCTTTGGGTCTGGGTTCCTGGTTTAGAACCATCTTGCAAACTGGATTTATGAAGCTGTTTTTAATTCTGCTGTATACACTTGCGAAGTTCTGCATCTATTACTTCTCAAATCTTTATAAAAATGACCTGCCTAATCAGATGATGGTGGCTGTTCTTCAAGATAATTTATAGCACTTACAACCTTGAGTAAATATGGACTTTTAACAAGAAATTCCTGAGAGTTACTCAAATGTGCCCTCATGAGGTTTCTAATTTGAGTATTTTCCCTCTGACATGGAATATGACAACCAGGGAAGGTCTGAGGGACAAACTACTACATGTGGAGATCCTGACTCTTGATCAGCAATGCTTTCAAGGAAAGAGCTTAAGCAAAAGGTGGAAATATGGAATTAAAGAAACCTCAGCTAAAACTGGAGTCAGGAGAGGCCTGTAGGAAGAGCTCTCACACCCTACCAGGTACCCTCAATTACTCCAAACAGGAAGAGATGTGCCAGCTCTCCAACCGAAAAGTGGCTCTACTATACTATCCAGAAGGAGGTAGAAAACTTCTCTCCACCCCAGGACAGCCCAGCCAATCAGAGACTGTAGCAGTCCAACCAATAAGAAGCCTCTATACTCTGGACTCCCAGCTTCCTCCAGTGGACTCTCTCGTTATCACAGCCCCTCCCAAATCCCATTGTTTTCCCTATAAAAGCAAGTTCCCCTTCCTTGTTTTCTGAATTTACCTATGGTTCACCATAGCTTACATTTCTTGAATTGCAAGTCCTCTTCTATTCCCATATAAACTCACTTTTGCTGGTAAAATAACTGGCTATTAAATTATTAAAGTTGGCAGGATAAATAAAATGTGGTATATCCACAATGGAATATTACTTCATCATGAAAAAGAATGAAGTATTGATACATGCTTCAACATGGATGAATCCTGAACGCAAAGTGAAAGAAGCCAGTCACAAAAGTTCACACAATGTATGATTCTATTTATATAAAATGTCCAGGACAGGCAAATCTACAGTAATAGAAAGTAGATTTGTGGCTGCCTAGGGCTGGAGGTGGTTAGGGGAAAACAGAGCACAACTGCAAATGGGTACAGGCTTTCTTTCTGGGGTAATGAAAATGTTCTAAAATTAATTGTGATGTTTGCACACTGTGTGAATATACTTAAAAACCATTGAATTGTATACTTTGAATGGAAGAATTATATGGTATGTAAATTATATTTTAAGAAAGCTGTTACCTTAAAAAATAAAAAGGAGTGGAAGGCAGTTCACCTCATCTCTAGGGAAACATAAACCTCTGTGGTCATAGAGGTTGACCATGGACAAATCTCATTTGTCTGCCACTCATAAAACAGAGGGAACTTTACTGTTTGGATTTTATTTTCTAAATGAAAGCAAGAAAGAAACCCACCAGCAGAGGGCTAAGAAATCAGTGAAAGTAATAATTATTTATCACTTTATATTGAGGAGAAAATAAAAAGGACTTGGTTTAAACAACAACAAACAAACAAACAAACAAAATACCTTTTCTGGTTTCTGTCCTTAGTATTCTGAATCTTTTATTCAGCAACTTAAAAAAATTTTTTTAAATTTAGGGCTGGGCAAGAAGGAAGTTTTGCCTAATTGTTGGCTTAGAATTCTCCTATACCTATACTTCTGTGTCCCCTCAAGCAGATGTTGCAAACTGGAGGCTCACATACGTGCTATATTTAGTCCACAAAGTGCGAAAAGTTTTAAATTTATTACATTCATAAGTCAAGAGATTTCACAAAAAAATGTAGACTTCCAGCTTCTCTTGAAAAATGGGCAGATTCTGGCAATAGAGGAGAGTGCTTCTTTATTCAGCAAGGGTTACAAATTATCTTTATAAACTGATATCCAAAGTACTCAAGGAATAAGTTCTGGTCCTCGCTCTAAAACTAGGGAAGAAAACATAAAAGAATCAGGCAGACAGGGACTGAACATAATCAAAAGCATAGCATGGAGATGTAGGAAAAAACATCTTTAGAGCTACACTTTGAGGTAGCATCTCAAAGAGATAGTCTTCCTACCATTCCCTCTCACAGTATTTCTACACTACAGATTTTTAGAAGCCTATATTTTAGAATATCCGCAGGATGCTTGGTTCCACCTCCCTCAAAGAGATGAGTAATGTGTTCCTTCATACAGGGCTTATCCCATACTTATCCTTTACGACTCTCATCCTTTCTCTGGCCCCTAACCTAAAAAATCCAGTTCCTGATCAACAATGCAAAGCTCCTGAATCTGCCAGAGAGAGGAGCCCACTCAGTGGCCGACACAACACCTGCACACATATATAGCAGGATACGGCCCTCTGGAAACATTCACTGCATAACTCTCCACAAGGGAATGAGACAGAAAACAGCTTTGATTTTTATTAAAATATGGGGTATACAGTCGCATTTGTTCAGTGAGACGAGAATAAAAATATCAAAAGAAAAAAACAAGTTAGAATCACCACAACTAACACTGTTTTAAATAACAAAGATTCAATATTATCATATACAATACATATTAAAATTGACCCAGTTGTCCCCCAAATGTCATTTATGGCTTTTCTTCCTCATATCTGTGTTCCAGCCAAGAGTTTGCACTTGGCATTTGGCTGTTTAGCCTCTTTTAATTAGGAACAGACTACCTCCTCCATCTTTGTTTACTCATGTAACTGACTTTTTTTGTGTGTGTGGAATTTTTCAATTTTATGCTATTTATTTTTTATACAGCAGGTTCTTATTAGTTATCCATTTTAGACATATTAGTGTATACATGTCAATCCCAATCTCCCAATTCATCCCACCACCACCACCACCACCCCCGACACTTTCCACCCTTGGTGTCCATACGTTTGTTCCCTACATCTGCGTCTCAATTTCTGCCCTGCAAACCGGTTCATCTGTACCAGTTTTCTAGGTTCCACATATATGCGTTAATATACATTTGTCTTTCTCTTTCTGACTTACTTCACTCTGTATGACAGTCTCTAGATTCATTCACGTCTCTACAAATGACCCAATTTCATTCTTTTTTGTACCTGAGTAATATTCCATTGTATATATGTACAACATCTTCTTTATCCATTCATCCATCGATGGGCACTTAGGTTGCTTCCATGTCCTGGCTATTGTAAATAGTGCTGCAATGAACACTGGGGTGCATGTGTCTTTTTGAACTATGGTTTTCTCTGGGTATATGCCTAGTAGTGGGACTGCTGGGTCATATGATAATTTTATTTATAGTTTTTTAAGGAACCTCCATACTGTTCAACAGTGGCTGTATCAATTCACATTCCCACCAACAGTGCAAGAGGGTTCCCTTATCTCCACACTCTCTCCAGCATTCATTTGTAGATTTTCTGATGATGCCCATTCTAACTGGTGTGAGGTGATATCTCATTGTAGTTTTGATTTGCATTTCTCTAAAAATTAGTGATGTTGAGCAGCATTTCATGTGTTTCTTGGCCATCTGTATGTCTTCTTTGAAGAAATGTCTATTTAAGTCTTCTGCCCATTTTTGGATTGGGTTGTTTGTTTTTTTAATACTGAGCTGCATGAGCTGTTTATATATTTTGGAGATTAATCCTTTTTCCGTTGATATGTTTGCAAATATTTTCTCCCATTCTGAGGGTTGTCTTTTCGTCTTGTTTGTCGTCTCCTTTGCTGTGCAAAAGCTTTTAAGTTTCATTAGGTCCCATTTGTTTATTTTTGTTTTTATTTCCATTACTTTAGGAGGTTGATCAAAAAAGATCTGGCTGTGATTTATGTCAAAGAGTGTTTTTCCTAAGTTTTCCTCTAAGAGTTTTATAGCGTCTGTCTTACATTTAGGTCTCTAATCCATTTTGAGTTTATTTTTGTGTATGGTGTTAGGGAGTGTTCTAATTTCATTCTTTTACATGTAGCTGTCCAGTTTTCCCAGCACCCCTTATTGAAGAGATTGTCTTTTCTCCATTGTATACCCTGCCCTCCATTGTCATAGATTAGTTGACCACAGGTGTGTGGGTTTATCTCTGGGCTTTCTATCCTGTTCCACTGATCTATATTTCTGTTTTTGTGCCAGTACCATATTGTCTTGATTACCGTAGCTTTGTAGTATAGTCTGAAGACAGGGAGACTGATTCCCCCAGCTCCGTTTTTCTCCCTCAAGACTGCTTTGGATACTAGGGGTCTTTTGGGTCTCTGTACAAATTTTAAGATATTTTGTTCTAGTTCTGTAAAAAATGCCATCCATGGGTAATTTGATATGGATTGCATTGAATCTGTAGATTGCTTTGGGTAATAGAGTCATTTTCACAAAATTGATTCTTCCAATCCAAGAACATGGTATATCTCTCCATCTGTTTGTGTCATCTTTGATTCTTTTCATCAGTGTCTTTTAGTTTTCTGCATACAGGTCTTTTGTCTCCCTAGGTAGGTTTATTCCTAGGTATTTCATTCTTTTTGTTGCAGTGGTAAATGGGAGTGTTTCCTTAATTTCCCTTTCAGATTTTTCATCATTAGTGCATAGGAATGCAAGAGATTGCTGTGCATTAATTTTGCATCTGGAAACTTTACCAAATTCATTGATTAGCTCTAGTAGTTTTCTGGTGGCACCTTTAGGATTCTCTACGTATAGTATCATGTCACCTGCAAACAGGGACAGTTTTACTTCTTCTTTTCCAATTTATATTCCTTTTATTTCTTTTTCTTCTCTGATTGCCGTGACTAAGACTTCCAAAACTATGTTGAATAATAGTGGTGAGAGTGGACATCCTTGTCTTGTTCCTGATCTTAGAGGAAATGCTTTCAGTTTTTCACCATTGAGAATGACGTTTGCTGTGGTTGTGTCATATATGGCCTTTATTATGTTGAGGTAGGTTCCCTCTATGCCCACTTTCTGGAGAGTTTTTATCATAAATGGGTGTTGAATTTTGTCAAAACCTTTTCCTGCATCTATTGAGATGATCACATGGTTTTTATTCTTCACTTTGTTAATATGGCATATCACATTGATTGATGTGCGTATGTTGAAGAATCCTTGCATCCCTGGCTTAAATCCCACTTGATCATGGTGTATGATCCTTTTAATGTGTCGTTGGATTCTGTTTGCTAGTATTTTTTTGAGGATTTTTGCATCTATATTCATAAGTGGTATTGGTCTGTAATTTTCTTTTTCTGTAGTATCTTTGTCTGGTTTTGGTATCAGGGTGATGGTGGCTTCGTCAAATGAGCTTGGGAGTGTTCCTTCCTCTGCAATTTTTTGGAAGAGTTTGAGAAGGATGGGTGGTAGCTCTTCTCTAAATGTTTGATCGAATTCACCTGTGAAGCCATCTGGTCCTGGACTTTTGTTTGTTGGAAGATTTTTAATCACAGTTTCAATTTCATTACTTGTGATTGGTCTGTTCATATTTTCTATTTCTTCCTGGTTCAGTCTTGGAAGGTTATACCTTTCTAAGAATTCGTCCATTTCTTCCAGGTTGTCCATTTTATTGGCATAGAGTTGCCTGTAGTAGTCTCTTAGGATGCTTTATATTTCCGCGGTGTTGGTTGTAACTTCTTTTTCAGTTCTAATTTTATTGATTTGAGTCATCTCCCTCTTTTTCTTGATGAGTCTGGCTAATGGTTTATCAATTTTGTTTATCATCTCAAAGAACCAGCTTTTAGTTTTATTGATCTTTGCTATTGTTTTCTTTGTTTCTATTTCATTTATTTCTGCTCTGATCTTTATGATTTCTTTCCTTCTATTAACTTTTGGGTTTGTTGGTTCTTCTTTCTCTAGTTCCTTTAGGTGTAAAGTTAGGTTGTTTATTAGAGATTTTTCTTGTTTCTTGAGGTAGGATTGTATTGCTATAAACTTCCCTCTTAGAACTCCTTTTGCCGCATCCCATAGGTTTTGGATCGTCACGTTTTCATCGTCGTTTGTCTCTAGGTATTTTCTGATTTCCTCTTTGATTTCTTCAGTGATCTCTTGGTTATTTAGTAATGTATTGTTTAGCCTCCATGTGTTTGGGGTTGTTACGTTTTTACCCCTGTAATTCATGTCAAATCTCATAATGTTGTGGTCAGAAGAGATGCTTGATATAATTTCAATTTTCTTAAATTTACTGAGGCTTGATTTGTGACCCAAGATGTGACCTATCCCGGAGAATGTTCTGTGCGCACTTGAGAAGAAAGTGTTATCTGCTGTTTTTGGATGGAATGTCCTATAAATATCAATCAAATCTATCTGGTCTATTGTGTCATTCAAAGCTTGCGTTTCCTTATTAATTTTCTGTTTGGATGATCTGTCCATTGGTGTAAGAGAGGTGTTAAAGTCCCCCACTATTATTGTGTTACTGTCGATTTCCTCTCTTATTGCTGTTAGCAGTTGCCTTATGTATTGAGGTGCTCCTATGTTGGGTGCATATATATGTCTAATTGTTATATCTTTTTCATGGATTGATCCCTTGATCATTATGTAGTATCCTTCCTTGTCTCTTGTAACATTTTTTATTTGAAAGTCCATTTTATCTGATATGAGTATTGCTACTCTAGCTTTCTTTTGATTTCCATTTGCATGGAATATCTTTTTCCATCCCCTCACTTTCAGTCTGTATGTGTCCCTAGGTCTGAAGAGGGTCTCCTGTAGACAGCATATCGATGGGTCTTGTTTTTGTATCCATTCAGTGAGCCTGTGTCTTTTGGTTGGAGAATTAATCCATTCATGTTGAAGGTAATTGTCGATATGTATGTTCCTATTACCATTTTCTTAATTGTTTTGGGTTTGCTTTTGTAGGTCCTTATCTTCTCTTGTGTTTCCCACTTAGAGAAGTTCCTTTAGCATTTGTTGTAGAGCTGGTTTGGCGGTGCTGAATTCTCTTAGCTTTGCTTGTCTGTAAAGCTTTTGATTTCTCTGTCGAATCTGAATGAGATCCTTGCTGGATAGAGTAATCTTGGTTGTAGGTTCTTCCCTTTCATCACTTTGAGTATGTCACGCCACTCCCTTCTGGCTTGTAGAGTTTCTGCTGAGAAATCAGCTGTTAAACTTATGCGAGTTCCCTTGTATGTTATTTGCCATTTTTCCCTTGCTGCTTTCAATAATTTTTCTTTGCCTTTATTTTTGCCAATTTGATTACTATGCGGCTCGGCATGTCTCTCCTTAGGTTTATCTCCTATGGGATTCTCTGAACTTCTTGGACTTGGGTGGCTATTTCCTTTCCCATGTTAGGGAAGTTTTCGACTATAATCTCTTCAAATATTTTCTCGGGTCCTTTCTCTCTCTCTTCTCCGTCTGGGACCCCTATAATGCAAATGTTGTTGCATTTAATGTTGTCCCAGAGGTCTCTTAGGCTGTCTTCATTTCTTTTCATTCTTTTTTCTTTATTCTGTTCTGCAGCAGTGAATTCCACCATTCTGTCTTCCAGGTCACTTATCCGTTCTTCTGCCTCAGTTATTCTGCTAATGATTCCTTCTAGTGTAGTTTTCATTTCAGTTATTGTATTGTTCACCTCTGTTTGTTTGTTCTTTAATTCTTCTAGGTCTTTGTTAAACATTTCTTGCATCTTCTCGATCTTTGCCTCCATTCTTTTTCCGAGGTCCTGGATCATCTTCACTATCATTAATCTGAGTTCTTTTTCTGGAAGGTTGCCTATCTCCACTTCATTTAGTTGTTTTTCTGGGATTTTATCTTGGTCCTCCATGTGGTACATACCCTCTGCCTTTTCATCTTGTTTATCTTTCTGTGAATGTGGTTTTTGTTCCACAGGCTGCGGGATTGTAGTTCTTCTTGCTTCTGCTGTCTGCCCTCTGGTCAACTTCTTTTTAAAAGTCCAGGTCAGGTGACTTGTAGCATGTCCTACATGTTTATTTGTCTTATTATTTCCTCACGATTAGATTCAAATTAAACATTTTTGGCACAAGCACTCCAAAAGCGATGTATGCTTTTTATTGTGTCACATTACAAGGCAGATAATGTCAGCCTACCATATTGGTAATGTTAAATTTTTTTGTTTGTTTTTTTGTGTTTTTTTTTTTTGTGGTACGCGGGCCTCTCACTGTTGTGGCCTCCTCCGTTGTGGAGCACAGGCTCCGGACGCGCAGGCTCAGCGGCCACGGCTCACAGGCCCAGCCACTCCGCGGCATGTGGGATCTTCCTGGACCGGGGCACGAACCCATGTCCCCTGCATCGGCAGGCGGACTTTCAATCACTGCGCCACCAGGGAAGCCGGTGATGTTAAATTTGATCATTTGGTTAAGGTGTTGACCCTCAGAATGTTTTCTTCCTTTGTGATTAGTAAGTTAATTATTAAGTAATTAATATGAGACTTAATAAGTCAGTTTTCTTAGTGTGATAATGGTACTGTGGCTATGTAATAGATTATCCTTGTTTTTAGGAGATCCAAGTTGAAGTATTTAAGAGAAAGTGTCAAAAACTCTGCAAGTTACTTTCACATACAGGAATACTATGAATAACTCTATGCCCACAAATTTGATGATCCAGATGAGATAGACCAATTCCTTGAAGACACAAATTACCAAAACTCACACAAGAAGAAACTGACAATCTGAATAGGCCTATATCTACTAAATAAAATGAACCAATAATCAACACCTTCCAAAACAGAAATCATTAGGCACAAATGGGATCACTGGTAAATTCTACCGTATTTTAAGAAAGAAATTAAGTCAATTCTCCATCATCTCTTTCAGAGGACAGAAGCACAGGAGATACTTCTTAACTCATTCTTTGAGGCCAGCATTGCCTTAATACCAAAACCAGACAAAAACATTACAAGAAAAGAAAACTACAGGCCAGTATCTCTCATGAATGGAGATGCATAAATCCTCAAAAAAATATTAGCAAACCAAATCCAGCAATCTATTAAAAGACTTATACACCATGGTTGTGGGATTAATCTCAGGTATGCAAGGCTGGTTCAACATTCAAAATCAATTTATGTAATCTATCACACCAACAGGCTAAAGAAGAAAAATCACATGATCATATCAGTAGATGCAGAAAAGGTATTTGACAAAATCCAACACCAAGTCATGATAAAAGCTTTTAGTAAACTAGGATTAGAAGGAAATTTCCTCAACTTGATAAAGCATATCTCTAAAAACTTACAGCTAACATCATACTTAATGGTGAGAAAATAGAAGCTTTTCCATTAAGACCAGGAACGATACGAGGATGTCCCCTCTGACCACTCCGTTTACTACTCTCAGCTAGTAAAACAAGAAAAGAAAATGAAAGCTATACATATAGAGAAGGAAGAAATAAAACTGTCTTTGTTCACACATGACACAATTGTCTATGTAGAAAATCCCAAAAAACGGATTTAAAAAACCTCCTGGAAGTAGTAAGTGATTATAGGAAGGTTGTAGGATACAAGATGAATATACAAAAGTCAATCACTTTCCTATAAGCCAGCAATGAACAACTGGAATTTGAAATTAAAAACAATACCATTGGGCTTCCCTGGTGGCACAGTGGTTGAGAGTCCACCTGCCGATGCAGGGGACACGGGTTCGTGCCCTGGTCTACGAGGATCCCGCATGCTGCGGAGCGGCTGGGCCCATGAGCCATGGCCGCTGGGCCTGCGCGTCTGGAGCCTGTGCTCCGCAACGGGAGAGGCCGCAGCAGTGAGAGGCCTGTGTACCGCAAAAAAAAAAAAAAAAAAAAAAAAAAAATACCATTTACAATAGCACCCCAAAAATAAAATACTTAGGTATAAATCTAATAAAATACATATAAGATCTATATGAGGAAAAGTATAAAACTCTGATGAATGAAATCAAAGAAGAACTAAATAAATGGAGAGATATTTCATGTTCCAGAGGAAGACTCAGTTTTGTCAAGGTATTAGTTCTTCTCAACTTGACTGACAGATTCAAGGCAATTCCAATCAAAATCCCAGTAAGTTATTTTGTGGATTGACAAACTGATCCTAATGTTTATATGGAGAGGCAGAAGACCAGAATAGCCAACACAATGTTGTAGAAGAACAAAGTTGGAAGACTGGCATTACCTGACTTCAAGACTTACTATAAAACTACAGTAATCAAGACAATGTGGCACTGGCAAAAGACTAGACAAATAGATCAATGGAACAGAAGAGAGAGCCCAGAAGTAGACCAACATAAACATAGTCAACTGATCTTGGACAAAGGAGCAAAGGCAATGCAATGGAGCAAAGACAAGTGGTGCTAGAACTGGACATCCACAGGCAAAAAATTGAATCTAGGGCACAGACCTACACCTCTCCTGGATATGTTCAGTTTCAAGTCAGCAGACTTCTAATATTTCCCCTTTTCTTAATTTTTCTTTTAACTTCCATGCTCCTGGGGGAAAGAAAAATGATGTCCCAAGTCCGGGAGCACACCCCTTTGAAAGAGACTTTCTTCTCTAAAACAAGGTGCCCTTTGTCTAAGAAATTTACTTGCCTGAATTAATAGTATAATCATCACAACTATAACCACCATAGCCTGTATGGTACAGACACTGCACACACATACACAAAATACACATCCATGAAAAATTGCCTAGAAAAATACACACCAAACCTTTAAATTTGGAACTGTGTGATGGATAACTTATTTTTTTACTCTGTATACTTGTTTATTGAAGGTATTTAAATGAGCATGTATTCATGGTTAACATGTATGCCTAACTGAATTACATAATGCCCTGTGATCTTACAATTTCAGACTATTAATGCTATAACATACAAGTTACACAATTAAAAACTTTTAAAAAATATGTGTTATCTATACACCAATGTGATTAGTTGTATACAACAAAGAAAAAAGCTAGGAAAAAGTTCAGGAGAAGATAAAACAAAAATTACCTCAGATTGACTCCGAATGACAGAACTGTAAATGTTCATTCTATAATTAGCCTTATTTTATAATGGTGCAAACACATATAAATTTTTATTAAAAACTATAATTTCTGAGTTCTGGTCTGATTTTTAGATCACTGAGTCAAAAGTGGTTTCCCCAAAAGACATCACTCAACAGTCTCACTTATTTAAATATAAATAATAATTTCTAAGAATCAATTTTATAGTACATGAAAACGAGATCCCTAATTCATGTTAATTCTAAACCAGTCAATCCGTTTATTGCAGACATATTCAAGCACTTACTCAATGTACTAAAATACGTTCACAATTTTTATGTATATGTAAATAACTGAGCATGTTATTGCCCAAAGGAAAAGAGCCAGGAAAAAGTGGAAGGTGGAAATGTCAGACAGAGGAATATAACTGATGGTGAGAAACAGCTGATAAGGGACAAAATAATCCCATTGGACTTGGCAACTGGAAATACCTGGAAGAGTGAAGATCTGATTAAGGCAGATAAGGATGTAAAGCACTGAAACACAGTAGATGATAACTAACTTTGTTACTCTGGCAGACGAGGCTGCAAAGATGGGTTGGAGATTCAAAACATGAAGGGCTTTGTATACCGTGAGAGGAAGTTTTGGACACCTTCTGCTAGAGATCAGGGCTCAGAGCTTCCTTCCAGCTCAGAGACTGAACTTGTTTAAGCATCCTAGGCACTTGGCAAATTATCTGGCATGCAGCAGGAATTCAGAAGTGTTTGCTAAATTGAAATAATTTCTTCTTCCTTCTAAGCAATGAGAAGCAAGGTAAGATTTTATGAGATGCCTTGTTTTTAGTGTTAACAGACAATCAATAAACTGCCCCAGTAATTTTCATCTCTAAGTGTCACTTCCAGGATGGCTTCTTTTTTCCCAATAAATTGGTCTCTGAACGGGACGTTCCCTTTCATTATGTTTTTGTCACCAGTTCTATCTCAGCAAGTCATAATAAGGTTGTAGCTCCCTCCTTGTGTCAATACTTTTAAAATCTGCTCTGTTTGTGTTGGTTAATCTTTGCATACAGCTGTGGACTTGAGGCCTGTCACTGGGGCAGAGGAGGTCTCTCTCTCTCTCTCTCTCTCTCTCTCTCTCTCCCTCCCTCCCGCTCTCCCCCATCTACCCCACCCCACCCCATCTCTCTCATAGTCTTACACAGGCTCTAAATACAGATATCCTGTGTGATTACCCAAACCATGCTTCTAGGACCCCAACATACTTCCATTTTGAAAATCTTTTGCTTATGTGCTTTCAAGTTATAGTTTATGTGCTCCCTGGAGTGAAAGATTAAAGCCTTGATCCGATATTGACATTGAGCTAATCAGTATAGTTTTATGTTTGCTTTTTCACCTATAAAATTAGAAAAGGACCATTTGACAAACTTCATTCTACCTCAGACCTGCTATACAATTAAAAATGAATGAAAAATACATAAAGTACACATTATTCTTAGTACCTAAATATGAGCTTAGCTTGAACTAGTATTTAACAATGAGGATAAATTTATGCAAATATATTTCCTTTTTCTCATGTTGCTTCCCTAATCATCAATTGCATGAGTTTTCAAGATAGTGAAGAGAATGTATGGATTAAAATAATTAAATATGTGAAAGCATCTAGTCCGGAACTTTCACAGAATAAGAACTGAATAAATATTAGGCCCCTTTCCTTTGCTTCAACTTCCTATTTTCCCATTACTGTAACAGAGAAGAACAAATCTGACTGCATATTGGATCTATTCCTTTAGCTGTAACCTTCTGTTGCCTGTGCTTAGTCATGCTGGCTCTGCACCTTTTGTAAAAGAATGTTGCCTATAGCCTGAAATATACAGGATAGCTGGTTCTCAAGACTCTGACCTTTAAAAGTATAACACTTGCCCATTCACACAGAGATAAAAAGATGCAGAACAAAGAAGTACATTTGTCATGTTGGAGGTTTATAGGAACATTGTGACCAGACCTACCCGGACAGCTGTAAGAACAAAGGATTCCCACACCAAGAAGTTTGCAACAACCAGACACACCCCCTCTCCTTTTAGTATAAAAGAAGCCTGAATTCTACCCTGGGTAAGAGGGTTCCTTGGGACACTAGTCCGCCATCTTAGCAGTCTGCTGGCTTTCCAAATCAAGTCGCCCCAAAAACTCGTCTCTTGATTTACTGGCCTGTCCTGCGGTGAGCAGCACGAGCTTGGACTTGGTAGCATTACCAGGCAATATATTTAATCAACAAAATAAATGAATCCATGAATCTCAGTCAGACAAGCCTTCCTAAATTTCTTTCAAACTCATGCCCTCATTTCCGTCCCATTACTTCCTCAGGTTAGATTTTCATCATTTTTTTTCCTTGCCTCATTGCATTAGGCATACAGCTCAATACTGAAAAACAGTCATGCTTGGTGCTTGTCTTGTTTCTGATCTTGAAAGGGAAACCTTCAGAATTTCACAATTAAACGAGATGTTTTTTGTGGAGTTTTTATGGATAGACACCTTTTTCAGGTTAAAGTTCTCTGTTAGTCCTAGTTTGCTAAGCAGTCCTAGCATGAGTGAATGTTTAATTTTATTAAATGTTTTTTTCTATATCTACTAAAATAATATGACTTTTCTTTTTAATCTATTTAACCTACTAAAATCTATTTGTTATTAATATGATTAATTACACTAATGGATTTATCTAATGTTAAGTCAACCAGGTATATTCTTAGGGTAAGCCCAACTAGATGTATTATTTTTTTATGTATTGTGGGATTTGCTAAAATTTTGTTCAGGATTTTTTTTTTTTTTTTTTGGCTGCACTGGGTCTTTGTTGTTGCGCAGGCTTTCTCTAGTTGCGGCGAGCAGGGACTACTCTTTGTTGCGGTGCACGGGCTTCTCTTTGCAGTGGCTTCTCTTGTTGCGGAGCACGGGCTCTAGGCACACGGGCTTCAGTAGTTGTGGGTTGCAGGCTCTAGAACACAGGCTCATAGTTGTGGCACATGGGCTCAGTAGTTATGGTGCGTGGGCTTAGTTGCTCCACGGCATGTGGGATCTTCCCAGACCAGGGCTCAAACCCGTGTCTCCTGCGTCGACAGGCGGATTCTTAACCACTGCGCCATCAGGGGAGCCCTGTTCAGGATTTTTATATCCATATTTTTAAGTAGCTTGGCCTGTAATTTTCCTGTCTTGAGTTGTCTTTATTGGGTTTTGGTATCAAGGAGGTGCTAGTCTCAAAAAACAAGAAGGGGTATCCCTCTTCTTCTCTTCTCTGGAAGAGTTTGTATGAGGCTGGAATTATTTATTTATTCTTTTCATTCTTTTCAAGAAATCTCCAGTAAAGCCATCTGAGATTGGAGTTTTCTTCGTGGAAAGATTTTTGATTATTGATTTCATTGGTTTAATATTTATAGGATTTTAAGGTTTTCATTACTTCTTCAGTTAGTTTTGGACAATTATATTATTTTAGAAATTGATCTATTTTCATAAAGTTCTCAAAACTTTTGGTATAAAATTGCTCACAATATCCTCTATCTTTTGATTGTCTATAGCTTCTCCAGTGTTGTCCCCATTCCTATTCCTGGCATTACACTTTCGGCACTGGTGCTTAAACACACACACACACACACACACACACACACACACACACACACACACACATCCCTCCACTGCTCCTCCATGATCAGTCTTACCAGAGGTTTGTCAATTTTATTAATCTTTTGAAAATACAAACTTTGAGCTTTGTTAGTCCTTTATATTGTAAACTTTTTTTTTTTTCATCAAACTATTATTTCGTTTTCCTACTTTGGGCTTAATTTGTTACAGTATGTTTTCTAACTTCTTAAAATAGATGTTTAGATTTTCAGCCTTTGGTGCTTTTTTCTAATATACGCCTTTAGGTCTATGAATTTCTCTCAAAGCTTCGTTTTGGTAGCATTATACAAGTTCTGACATGTATTTTCAATACCATTCAGTTCAATCTATTTATGATTATGACTTTTTTTTCTTTGACCCAATGATGACTTACAAGTTCATTTCTTTATTTCTAAACATAAAAGGATTTTCTAGTTATCTTTCTGTTATTGATTTCTAGCTTAATTTCACTATGGCCAGAGAATTTGTTCTGTATGCTATCAACCCTTGGAAACTTGCTGGGACTTGCTTCATGTGTGGTCCGTGGCTTCTTCTTCATTTACCTGATAAAGTTTAACCTCTTCAATGTTACCTGAATCATTACCTACCCACCGAGTGAGTATAATCCCATTTATACCCTATTGGCCAGCCATACACGACTTCCCACAGTTTTGCAAACATGCCATGCTCTTTCACACTTTGTGCCTTTGCCCATGATCTTCCCTTTGCCTCTGCTGCTATTCTCTGTGCCTCCTATTCAGCTCAGGTATCCCCTCCACTATGCAGCCTTTCCAGGCATTCTCCCCATCCCTGAACCCCCCACTTGTTGAAGTGCTGTGGCAGTTGGTATCCCTACCTCCCATCTTTCTGTCTCAATGTATCCTCCACACTGCTGCCAGAGTCATCTTCCTAAAATGCAAATCCCACATTTCTCTCCTGCTTGAAGCAGCAGCATAGCACAAGGAGATCGGCTCAGGGCTTTGCGATGACCTAGAGGGGTGGGATAGGGAGGATGGGAGGGAGGCTCAAGAGGGAGGAGATATGGGGACATGTGTGT
The DNA here is from genome assembly GCF_005190385.1 of Monodon monoceros. Taxonomy (NCBI): domain Eukaryota; kingdom Metazoa; phylum Chordata; class Mammalia; order Artiodactyla; family Monodontidae; genus Monodon; species Monodon monoceros. The sequence goes on from NW_021703774.1 coordinate 145,397,529, forward strand.
GCATATGGCTGATTCGCTTTGTTGTGCAACAGAAACTAACACAGTATTGTGAAGTAATTATACTCCAGTAAAGACCTATTAAAAAAATTTTTTAAAAGAATAAGAAAAAAAAAATCCTTGCATCAGCAGCTTCCCTGTAACAGAGTCCAAACTCAGCATTCTTTACAAGACTCTCCCCTAGCCCTTCTTCAGGTCCCTACCCCTTTACTCAGGCTATTCTTTCTGCCTCAAATGCACTTCTCACCTTATTCATCTTTCAAGTCTAGGCTTGAGAGTCACCTCCTCTATGAAGGCTTTCCTGCACCCATCCCTGACACTGCACTTCTGTGTCCCATTAATCACTCCCTGTCTAATGGTAATAATCAAGGGGAGTGGTAGGGGCAGGAGGATTTCCCTAAACTAACTTTTAATTATGGTATTTATTTTATTTGTAAACATCAGTTAAGAGAGACTGAGATTTCAATGTTTTCACAGCAGGGTGTGGGCTTTTTAAAAGGATGCCAAGCACTGTCAGCACAGCTACACATCCCTCTATCTTCACATATGTAAGACCGCATGAACTCATTTTTTAAAAAGTATGTCTTACCTAACCAGACTATAATTTCCTCAGAAGTAGGGACCGGGGCTTAATTTTGATCTTTAGAGACTGGTACAGTAACTAGCTTGGTAAATACAATTAAATGGCTGTGGAATGAACTCTGCTAAGGGAATAAAGGAAAACAAACATTTTAGGTACTCAAATAGAAATTCCGCAAGAAACCTCTGGGTTCTGTTAATTCTCCTCCACACAGAAGTCCAGAACACCACATTTCCAGGCATTTCTATTAAGTGTAAGAACCTTTGATGGCCCCCCGCTGCATCAAATCTAAACTCGCACACCTGACACGAAGGCCCTCTGTGCTCTGACTCTGCCCTCCTTCTCCAGCCTTCTGTTTCACGACTCCTCGCCCCTTCATATCCCTGTCAGCAATTACTGCTGCTTCAGAAATACTGCTAATGTTCTACTTATCTGGAGCATTCCCCCAGGTCCCCAGATATCCTACTCCACCTGTCAGGGTCCCTGCTTCAGAGCCCATCTCTCTCTCAAGCCTTGCATGATTTTCATGTCTTCCTTCTCAACTCTGAAACAGTTAATCTGGCCCTTTCTTATCCTTGGTTCCTTTCTGTGGCCTCAGCTTTCAGTCTGCAAACTTCTCAGGCCCCGGTGCCTCTCTTCCTATGTGCCCCACACTGCCTAGAACAAAGCTGAGTAAGTAACCAACTCTCACTCAGCAGTAATCCTTCTTGTTGACTGACAGAAAAAGTCCCTGATATCTCTACCTTGGCTTCTCTCCCTCCAACTCAAGGGCTGTTTGGGTGGTATATACACAAAACCCCACAAGGAGCTATCAGCGCAACTTGCATGACCATTTCCTTGTAATCCTATCTCTCCCAATTACCTCCATGTTATTTCGAGGAAGACATTCCTCCTTTAGCTGAGGGAGAGAGAAGAGCTTGTTTTCATAGCTATATGACAGGATCAAAGGCTTCTCAATTTTCTTCTGTACCACTAAAGACACACACACACAAACCCGAAGTTAGTTTGCCTCTTTCTGCCTTTTCAGAGGAAGGAATCCTTAAATTCTCAGCTCTGTGTAACTCTGTTCTATCCTTTCTCTCTGGTAAAATTCTGTTTTCCTCAGCCTTTTAAAATATCCCCAGGTGGGCTTCCCTGGTGGCGCAGTGGTTGAGAGTCCACTTGCCGATGCAGGAGACACGGGTTCGTGCCCCAGTCCGGGAAGATCCCACATGCCGCAGAGCAGCTGGGCCCGTGAGCCATGGCCGCTGGGCCTGCGCGTCCGGAGCCTGTGCTCCGCAACGGGAGAGGCCACAACAGTGAGAGGCCCGCATATCACAAAAAAATAAATAAATAAATTAAATTAAATTAAATATCCCCAGGTAAATAAAACCACAATATTATGATGATGGCAATTTAAATATGTAACTCTGGGAAATTAAAAACATACAGTTTTGAAGTATCTTTGATTCACCAGTAGTGACTAAATCCAGCCACCACAAGGATGTGAGCAAGGTACTACTGAAGCAGTGAGGGTTCTATGTCCGTCCTGTTCCTCCTGGGTGCCCCACTACTCTAGTTTCCAGCTCCCCTCGGTAGGTGGGAATATGTGCCTGGGGTCTGGTCGGTGGGATGTGGGTTGTAGAAACACATCACCACCAGGCCTGGCCCACTGAGACCTTCTGCACATTCTCCATGTTCTTGCCCGTTTCTGCCCTGTGAGCTGGACCAGAGGATCCAGTGGAAGACTCCACAGCCCTAGGAGCTGGCAGGGTCACTAGACTGAAGGAGTCTGTGTCCCTGAATGAATGAGGTAGGACAGAACTCCTGCCCCTATCCTCACAGATCGGCACTAGATTGTGTCAGGAGAGAAATGAACCTTCATTATGCTAAGCCACTGAAATTTGGGGACGGTCTATAATAGTAATGGGTCTACCTTGATTAAATTGATATCATCCTGAATTGTTAAAGTTAAAAGTAACAATTATTCCTAAGTATTCCTTACAAGCAATTCTGTCTAAAGCTATATTTTGTTAAACTTCACTAGCCATATTACTATTTTCCCTTTTGGGTGACTTGGGCACTGGTACCCCTCGGATCCCCCCTCGAGTCATGAAGGACTAGTCCAGCTGCTGGGATCACGGTGGGCAGAAAGCCCCCAGCTCTCAGCCCTCTTCAGGAAATGTCTTGGCAGAAAACAGCTGTCTTGCCCAGGGTCATGCCCCTCCTCAGGTGGCCTCATCCAAGACTAGTGGCATCCAATGACTAGTCAAGGAGAAACCACAAATGCACAGCCCCCTCCCCCTAACTCAGGACCATCCCAACTGCACAGTCCCCATGGGGTAGTCTGAGGCCTTTCTTGGGACTCATCGCGGCCCAGCTCCTCCCTCTGGACAATCCTGCTTCCTTTTCCTCCTTTTCATATCCTTTCCTTCCAGGGGTGTCAATCCCCAAAGTACTACACAATAAGCTCTTCACACGCTAATCTTTATCTCAGAGCCACTTCCCTGTGATCCCAACCTGAGACAGGCACTGTATCCTCGATGCAATACCATGACACTGCCTCCGGGTAGGGCCCAAGTATCATATTTTCCAATCAAAAATAAAAATACACAAAATCACGATGGGATGGAAGCTCTAAAACTGAGACTCTCCACAAAAATTCAGAATGTATTATAGTGTTAAAAGACTAACTCCTTATACACACTATATGTAAAACAGACAATAAGGACCTACTGTACAGCACAGGGAACTCTACTCCATACTCTGTAATGGCCTGTATGGGAAAAGAATATAAGAAAGAATGGATATATGTATAACTGATTCACTTTGCTGTATACCAGAAACTAACAGCATTGTAAATCAACTATACTCCAATAAAAATTTTAAAAATTAAAAATCAAAAAATTAAAGACTAACTCTTTGCAAGAAAATAAGAGAGCACATTTTGAAAGCCCCTCTAAGAAAAGGTGCTTTGAAATTGTCCTAAAGAAAATATTACCACCTTGCTTGTAATCAAGTAAAAAATTAGTACATACATAACAAAAAGCCACGTAACAAAAACTATTGATGATCTATTATCCATCTGTACAGTTATCTGGTCTTATAATTAAAGCAGTTACCTCTTCAGTGCTTGTTACAACACAGTGCTAAGAGCTTTATGTGCACTCTCTCGTTGAACCCTTAACTAGTTCTGCAGGTGATAAAACTCAGGTTCACAGAGTAAATAAATTACCCAATGTCGCATAGCTGGGACTCAAAGTTAGGTCCCGCTTACTCTGAAGCCTCAGCTCTCTCGTAAGTCTTACATATTCTTGAGTACTGCATATATGTTCTGCATATTCAAGCTCTGAGAGAGCTTAAGAACTGCAACTAGTTCACTAAGTAATTTGCAGGGGGGACAGAGGGAAAGCAAAAGGCAGGTATCTGTGATTCCAAAATCTATGCTCTCTCCTCTCATCCCTCTACCGATGACAGGCAGAAGCCCTGCCTTCTAGGGGTACAGCCTAGTGAATGCATTAGTGAAAGAACAATTCCAGGCACAATTTTGCCAGAAGGATAGCAGCACAAGCCTGTCCGGAGGCAATCAAAAGGTTCTTCTGCCCTCTTGTGGCTCAAGGAGACTGCTACATATCAAAGCTCCATTAAAAAGCTAAAATACCATATAAAGGCACTTGGCAGTAGGACACAAAACAGCAGGAGGCAACTGTGATTGGCTCAAAGGGAGCAGATTTAATAACTCAAAAATTTGATCATGCTAACCATTGCTTGTAATAAGAAAGCTCATAATAAGAATAACAGAATACTAGACTTCAGAGAACAACAAGAAAAAAGTATTTGGGGGGAATTCCCTGGCAGTCCAATGGTTAGGACTCCGCACTTTCACTGCTGAGGGCCGGGGTTCAATCCCTGGTTGGGGAACTAAGATCCCGCAAGCCGCGCATGGGCACCGCCAAAGTATTTTGCCATGATAATAAAGAATACAAATTATAAGCTACATCCTTTCAGAACAATGATAAAAGTTTAAGACGTTCCAAGGATTCAGATCCTTGCTTTTCACACTTAATATATTTTAGAACTCTTTTCATATCAGCAAATTTACAGCCTCCTCATTCAGGTGCAGGGCACCCCTACTGGTGAACACGTAAGTTGCTTCCAAACTCCTGCTATTAAAAACAATGATGCAAAAAGCAAACGAACAAAAAATGCCGCTGTGGATAATCTTGTGCACAGACCGTTTTGCAAATGTTCGAGTATACCTGTAGATGGATTCCTGGAAGTGGAAATGCTGGGTCAAAGGGCACATGCAAGCCTTAGCACTACTTCCTTTTTGAAACTCCTTCCTCTGACTTTCCCTCTTATCTCTCTGGCTGCTCCCTTTCTAGGGCTCTTCCCATGCTTTTTTTTTTTTTTTTTTGGCCAAGCCACATGGCATGCGGGATCCTAGTTCCCCGACCAGGGATCGAACCCACGCCCCCTGCAGTGGACGGGCAGAGTCTGAACCACTAGACACCAGGGAAGTCCTTCCCATGCTTCCTTAAATGTGTAAGAAACATTGGTTATTCAGGGTGACTTTACAAGAAGTGACCATCTACCGCTCACCCCTTAGATGCTGGTACCCCAGGATTTGGTCCTTTGTCTCTTTTATCCTACATACTCTCCTAGCTATCAGTTTCCTTCCGAAGGCAGCCAAAGTTATCATTACTGGGTTTTATGCTTCCAGAGTTATTTTATACATATTTACGTGAATCTATAGGTAATATATGTGCCTGTGTATGTATAAATATGAATATATATGCACAAGCCTTCCCCCTTGCTATATAAATATATTCTATATTTGTATACAAATGGTAGGATTTGTAACCTGAATTGAAGCAATTTAAGGGGATGCTGCCAAGCAGCAACTTTCACAGGAGAAAACTGTGGTGCCAAACATTTTTCCACCTATAGTTATCTGCCAGACACCTGGAGTGAATCCACAGGAGAAGGTAAGATTAGACGTACTGTCTCCCACTGTAGCCTACTGTTTCAAAAGTTCTTACAAAGTAGCCACAAATTAATTCAAGGGCTAGAGAAAGGATAGAGCACAGAGGCCAGTAAACAAAAGATCAGAGTCTTTGGCAGCTGTGGTTACTAACCTATAAAAAGCTTTGTTTGATTTTTTTTTTAATGAAAGTTTTCTAACTGCACAAAAGTGGAGAGAAGACTATTATGAGCCCCATCCTACAGATTAAACAATTAAACATTTTGCTACTGGCTTCCTGGTTTTGTTCTCTCCCTTCCCAGCCCTCCCTCGCCCCTCTTTATTTCTCCTTCTCTCTTCTTCAGCTGTATTATTTTTTTTTTTTTAATTATTTTTTTTTTTTGCGGTACGCGGGCCTCTCACTGTTGTGGCCTCTCCAGCTGCGGAGCACAGGTTCCGGACGCGCAGGCTCAGCGGCCATGGCCCATGGGCCCAGCCGCTCTGCAGCATATGGGATCCTCCTGGACCGGGAGACGAACCCGTGTCCCCTGCATCTACAGGCGGGCTCTCAACCACCCAGCTGTATTATTTTAAAACAAATATCTGACATCATGATGTTAAATCCCTAAATATGTCTAGACATAATCATAAAACCCAAAAACATTTCCTTACATGACCACAATGTCATCACACCTAACAAAGTTAATTTCTTAATATCATCAAATGCTCAGTCCACATTCATATTTCCACAATTATTTCAAAAAAACCTTTTTACACTTGGCCATTTAGGTTTTGAGGGAACTGTACAGCTAAAGAAATTCCAAGCCCAGCCTGCAAAAGCCTGTGATTATCAAATCTTAAAAGAATTCCCAGGCTCCCAAACCCTCACCAACAGGAAATGAACTGCTAAAGCTATACAGCTCCCTGGAAGGGCATTCCTCCCACTGCCCGCCCTGATGTGGCCTTGACATATGATGGTTAAGGAAGAACCATTCTATACCCTTCAGCTATCATCGTCCTATCCCCGAGTCCTAATCAGCCACTAATCTATTTTCTATCTCTGTAGGTTTGCCTATTTTGGACATTTCACACAATACGTGGTCCTTTGTGACTGGTTTCTTCTACTTAGCATATTTCAAGGTTCATTCATGTTGCTGGGATCTATAAGTACCTCATTCCCTTTCACTGGTGAATAATATTCCATTGTACAGATAAACCACATGTTATTTACCTATTCACCAGTTGATGGATATTTTGGTTGTTTCTACTTTTGGGCTATTATGAATGATGCTGCTATGGATGTTTGTGTACGAGTTTTAATGTGCACGTATGTTTTCATTTCTCTTGAGTTTATGCCTAGGAGTGGAACTGCTGGGTTAAATGGTAACTCTATAAGTTTAACTTTTTAAGGAACTGCCAGACTGTTTTCCAAAGTCGCTACAGCACTTTATATTATCACCAGCAGTGCATAAGGGTTCCAAGTTCTCCACAGCATCACCAACACTTATTATCTGTCGTTTTGATTATAGCCATCCTCATGGGTGTTAAGCAGTATCTTGTGGTTTTGATTTACATTTCCCTAGTGACTAATGACGTTGTACATCTCTCCATGTGCTTACTGGTCACTTATATATCATCTCTGGAGAAATGTCTAGTTGGATATTTTGCCCATTTTAAAAACTGGATTATTTGTCTTTTTATTATTGAGCTATAAGAGTTTTCCCCACCTTTTCCATTGAGAATAAAAGGTTCCTAACCACCTAGGAAAGTACTGATTATTCTTCTATAGTAAGAAGTAACCACCATAACTAGTTTTAAACCCACCCAAATCAATCAGTGATAGCTTCACACCACAATAGAAGCTTTTGAAAGCCAGACAACAGCAGCTTCAATTCAATGACTATACTTTTTTTTTTTATTTTATTTATTTATATTTGGCTGTGTTGGGTCTTCGTTGTGGTGCACGGGCTTCTCATTGCAGTGGCTTCTCTTGTTGCAGAGCACGGGCTCTAGGCGCGTGGGCTTCAGTAGTTGTGGCATGCAGGCTCAGTAGTTGTGGCTCGCAGGCTCTAGAGCACAGGCTCAGTAGTTGTGGCGCACGGGCTTAGTTGCTCTGCGGCATGTGGGATCTTCCCGGACCAGGGATTGAACCCGTGTCCCCTGCATTGGCAGGTGGATTCTTAACCCCTGGGCTACCAGGGAAGTCAATGACCATACTTCTGAAAGTCACCCTATCAATGAGTCTTGCTCAGATAACTGTGAACCCACAGCTAAAGGTCAACCAATCCTTAAATACTCTTCCTTCTGAAAGTCCACCAATCCCTGAACTCCACTCTTCTGAAGACTCCAGAATAAACAGTAGTTGTTAAACTTTTGGTATCAGGCCCTTTTTACACTCTTAAAACTCACTGAGGGCTCCAAAGAGTGTTAGTGTATATAGGTTAATAATTATATTAGTATTTAATATATTGGAAATTAAGGAATTTTAAAATACAAATTCATTTAAAATTAATAATAAACCCATTAAATATTACCATACAATAATTATACAATATAATTCTATGAAGAAACAACTATTTTCAAAGCAAATAGTAGGAAAAGAGTGGCATCGTTTTACATTTTTGCAAATCTCTTTAATTTACAACTTAATAAGAGAAATTTGGATTCTCACCAGTTTCTGAAACTGTTTTTTTTTGTTTGTTTGTTTTTACTCTGTGTGGGAGTGACAAATACGACTGCTAGTACAGTTTGGTGCCACTGCTTTGATTTGTGCAAAGGTTTGAACAGTTTTACCCACCATCACTTTATAGTATTAGTGCAAATGTCAACACACTGCAATGGGCAATCAATATCTTATTATTAATATGAAAATACTCTTGACCAAACTTTGAAAACCACTGCTACAAAAGAGCTCTCTGCTTTTTTCAGAGAGATGACATTTTAGAAAGCACGACTCTCCTTGCTTAAATTACCAACTATTCAACTTTTTGTTTCAGATATTAAGTGTTGGCCTCTTTCCTCAAAATTACTTTTTAGTTTGACTTTCCTGCCTTCTTTTTTTTTCTTATTACATTTTTCCTTTTGTTAGTTTTTAAGTTATGCACTCTTTCTATGTGTGCAGTAGTTAACCCGGAAATCTTACCTGAATATTTAACTCTGAATTTATCAATATATTTAACCCTCTTATCAAACAATACAAGAAGCTCTTGTTTAACCCTTAACAACTTCCTCTCAATTTATATGTTATTATTGACTAGTAGTATGGCTCCATCCCTTTGTTTTTATAATGCCAAATATTGGACAATACTGCCATTCAATATATATATATGTAGCCAATATTTACTTAAATTTACCCACATGTTTATCATTCTCTTTGCTCACCATTCCTTCCTGCAGCTTCCTTCTGAAATCATTTTCTTCGTTCTGAAGTTTATATTTTGTAAGTGCTTTTATCTGTTGGTAGTTAACTTTCGTCAGTGTTTGTCTCATTCCTGAAAAAATGGTTTCACTGCATATGCAGGTTCTAAGTTGACAGTTTTCTTCAAACACAATAAAATGTCCACTGTCTTCTGGCTTTTATTGCTACTCTTGAGAAGTGAACTATCAGTCCAACTGTTATTCCTCTGAAGGTAATCAGTCTTTCCTTCTCTGGCTATTTTTTAAAACAGTTATTACTGAGGTATAATTAGCATACAATAAACTGTCCATAGGTAAAGTGTACAATTTGATGCATTTTGACATATATCTGCGAAATCATCACAATTAAGATAATGAAATCTATCAAGCCCAAAAGTTACCTCATGCCCCTTTAAATCCACCTGTCACCCTACCCCATTCCATGCTACCCAGATCTGCTTTTTGTCACTATAACCAAGTTTGCCTTTTATAAATGGTATCATATTTTATGTACTCATTTGTGTCTGGCTTCTTTCACTCAGCACAATTATTTTGAGATTCATCCATGTTTTTTGTGTATCAGCAGTTAATTGCCTTTTTATAACTATGGGAGGTGACGAATGTTAACTAAACTTACTATGGTAATCATTTTGCAATATATACATATATCAAATCGTCATGCTGTACACTTGAAACCAATACAATGTTATATGTCAATTATGTCTCAATAAAACTGGAAAATAGTCCATTCCATTTTAATAGTGAGTAGTCTTCCATTGTGTAGGTATACCACAATTTATCCATTTACCTATCTTTGAGTTATTTCTAGTTTCTGGTTATTATAAGTAAAGCTGCAATGTACATTCATGTACAAGTCTTTATATGAACATATGGTTGACCTCTCTTGGAGTGGAATGGCTGAGGTATGATAAGGTGAATGTTTAATTTTTTTTTAAAGTGCCAAACTGTTTTTCAAAGTGGTTGTATCATTTTATATTCCCACCAGTAGCATTTAAACGTTACAGTTGTTCCACATCCTGGACAACACCTGATATGGTCCATCTTTTTAATTTTAGCCATTCTAAAGAGTTTAGAATAATATCTTATTGTGGTTTTGTTTTCCATTTTCTCATAATGACTAATGATGTTGAGTATCTTTTCATGTACTTACTTGCCATCTGCATATCTACTTTGGTAAAGTGTCTATTCATATCTCTGCCCACTTTTAACTGGCTCTTTGTCTTATTACTACATTGTAAGAGTTCTTTATAAATTCAAAATACAAGTTCTTTGCTGTACACATGTTTTGCAAAGTTTTCTCCCAGTCTGTGGCTTGCCTTTAAATTTTTGTGATGTTTTTTGAAAAGCAAAACTTTTTACCTTTGATGAAGTCCAATTTATTAATTTTTAGTGGGGTTTTTTTGCCCTACTTAAGAAATCTTTACCAAACTCAAGATTCTCTCGTATATTTTGTTCTATGAGTTTTATAGTTTTAGCACTTCCATTTAGTGTATGACCCACTTCAAGTTAATTTTGTATATGGTAAGAAATAAGAATTGAGATTTGTTTGTTTATCCATTTATTGACAAGATTATTCTTTTTTCACTGAATTGCCTTAGCAGCTTTATCAAACATCAGTTGGCCATATATCTGTGGATCTATTTCTGGACTGTTTTCTGTTTCATTGATATAATGTTCATCTTAATACTAGTACCACTCTATCTTGATTATTGCAGCTTTATAGTAAGTTTTGAAAGCAGGTAATATAAACCCTCCAACTTTGTTTTTTTGTTGTTTTTTTTCTGCGGTACGCAGGCCTCTCACTGTTGTGGCCTCTCCCGCTGCGGAGCACAGGCTCCGGACGCGCAGGCTCAGCAGCCATGGCTCACGGGCCCAGCCGTTCCACGGCATGCGGGATCTTCCCGGCATGAACCCGTGTCCCCTGCATCGTCAGGTGGACCCTCAACCACTGCGCCACCAGGGAAGCCCAACTTTGTTATTTTTTAAAAGTGTTTCAATTATTCTAGATTCTCTGTATTTCTATATAAATTTTAGAATCAGCTGTCAATTTCTACCCCTCCCCACCCCCCAAAATAAAACAACCCACCAAGCCTTCTGGGAGTTTGACTGGGAATCCACTGACTCTTTTTTTTTTTTTTTCCCCTTGGCCACACTGTGTGGCTTGTGGGATATCTTAGTTCCCAGACCAGGGACTGAACCCACGCCTCCGTAGTGAGAGTGCAGAGTCCTAACCACTAGACTGCCCTGGAATTCCCAGGAATCCACTGAATCTCAAAACAAATTGGGAATAATCATGTCTTCCGATCCATGAACATGGTATATCTCTATTTCAATATTCTTTCATTTCTCACAGCAATACCCTGTGGTTTTCAAGGTACATAACGACCATTCCGCTTCCTAGAAGGCCTTCTTCCTTATGCTCAGGTAGACCATCCTCCTAACTATCATGAAATGTATACGCATACAGAAAAATTACCCAACCATACCAAGAGAACTGCAAGGAACCCTGTGGAAAATAACAGAAATCAAGTCATAATTTTTATTCCCCCTTTTCCCCATTTCCTTCCACTTACAAAGGCAACCATTCTATTGTTTTATATGTGTATATGTTTATCTTCTTTTAGTATATGTTTTATGTGCATTTACTTTTTCTTACCAACTTTATCTAGGAATAATTTACATAAAATAAATTGCTTCAATTTAAAGTATGCAATTTGGGACTTCCCTGGTAGTGCAGTGGTTAAGAATCCACCTGCCAATGCAGGGGACGCGGGTTGGATCCCTGGTCTGGGAAGATCCCACGTGCTGCGGAGCAACTAAGCCTGTGTGCCACAACTACTGAGCCTGTGCTCTAGAGCCCACAAGCCACAACTACTGAGCCCGTGCGCCTAGAGACTGTGCTCTGCAACAAGAGAGGCCACCGCAATGAGAAGCCCACGCACTGCAACGAAGAGTAGCCCCCACTCGACGCAACTAGTGAAAACCCAAACGAAGACCCAATGCAACCAAAAATAAATAAAAAAATAAAATAAAATAAGAAATTAAAAAAATAAACTATACAATTTGAAGAGTTTTGGCAGTTATATACATTCATGAAACCACCACCACAATCAAGACACAGAACATTTCTATCAATCTCAAGAAATTCCTTGTGCCCTTTTGCAATCCATCACTCCCTTCACTTTTCACCCCAGTTGAGTACTGCTCTGCTTTTAGTTACCAATGATTAGTTTGCATTTTATATAAATGGAACCATACAATATGTACTCTTTTGTGTCTGGTTTCTTTTGCTCAGATATGAGTTTGACATTCATCTATGATGTGTGAATCAAGTTTGTTTTTTCACTGCTGAACAGTACATCATGGTGTGGATATACCACATTTTGTTTATCCATTCACCTGTTGATAGACATTTGGGTTGTTTCCAGTTTGGGGATCCTGGGAATAAAGCTGCTATGAGCATTTATGTACAAGTCTTTAAGCGGTCATATGTTTTTATTTTTCTTGAATAAATAGTTAAGAGTGAAATGACTGTCATTTGGCAGGTGCATAACTTTTTAAGAGACTGCCAAAGTGGTTGCACCACCTTACATTCACAACAGCAACATATGAGAAGTCCAATTGTTTCATTATTCTTGCCAATGGTTTGTTATAGTTTCTTAAAAAACTCGAGTGATTCTAATAGGTATGTAGTGTTATCTCATTGTGATTTTAATTAGTATCTCCATGATGAATAACAGTATTGAGAATCTTTTCATGTGTTTATTGGCCATTCGTATCTCTTCTTTTGTAAAGTGTCTCTTCAAATCTTTTGCCCATTTCTGATTAGGCTATTTAGCCTCTTATCATTAACTTATAAAAATTGTATATATATTTCAGATACAAATATATATAACTATTGAATATTTTATAATTGAATATTGTATTAAATATTAAACAAGTATTAAATATTCTTTCCCCTTCTGTGGCTTGCTTTTTTATTTTATTAGTGTTTTTTTAAAGAACAAACATTTTTAATTTTGGTAAAGTTTATCAAATTTTAATTTTATAGTTCATGCTTTTTGTACCCATTTTTAATGCTTTTTGTATCTTAAGAAATCTTTGTATACCTTTTAAATTTATATAAGTGGCATTGTGTTATCCTGTTTCATTTTTGACTCAAACTATGTTTTTAAGTTCCATCCATGTTGTTTTATGTATATATGATCTGTTACTTATAACAGCTGCATATCATTTCAAGTATAAATACCCTATTTTTACCTATTCACCCCCACCTCAGGATAGAAATGCATGCATCCTCCAGTCCCCTGAGCCCACAAATGACGAATATCTCTGGTAAGTTCCATGGAATATAAATAAAGGAGCAGATTTGCTGAGCTAAAGGATGTGCATATACTTCAGTTGATTAATTATTTCTAAACCGAGATCCAGAATGGCTTTACCAGTCTACCGTCCCACCAGCAAAGGATACTGGTTACTATATTCTCACATTCCTGCCAACATATGACATTATCCAGCTTCTAAGAGGTATTATAAAGTGATATCTTGTTTTAATTTTAATGTTTCTCAAAGCCCATCAGTTTGAATATCTATTCTATATATGATTTCTCATTCTGTAAATTCCTTGTTCCAATTCTTTGCCCATTTTCTACTGGGACTGCTAGCTTTTTCTTCTTGATTTTCAGGAGTTCCTTGTATATTCTAGATATCAACCGTTGCAAATTTTAAACACTGAAAATTTCTTCTCCCAGTATAATATCTGTACATTAAATTTGTCTACAATGTCTTTAATAGCATAAAAATCCTTAATTTTTACTTAGACAAATTCATCAATTTTTTTTGTTTTATGAGTTGTGCTTTTAAGGTTTTGTTTCGTCCTTCCCCTAGACATCTAAGTCACAAAGATCTCTCATTTCTCCTGTTAAGTTTCTAATTTTACCATTCTCATTTAAATCTTTAGTTCATCTAAAGTCTACATTTGTACATGGAGCTAGGTATGGATCCAGCTTTCTTTAACTCAGTATGTCCCTTCTCCTTTGATCTGCGGTGTCACTTTTATGCTCTATTAAATTCCTATATGCATGGGTTTGAGCTACTTTTTTTAACTGGTCACTTTTTCTGTTCTAGCATCAACACTACTATTTCTAATAGTATGGCTTTAAGAAGGTCTTAATACCTGGAAGGGCAAGTCCCTCCTCTTCACAGAGATAAATAAAGCTAGCCCATAATTTGGGTATAAGTAGGTACAGATTTCTGTAATGAGCTATGGTTTTCTGAAGGTGGCTGGACTAGATTCACACACACACACACACACACACACACACACCCTTAGTTAGCCCTTCTAACCCAGGGCACTTGTGAATTCTGAGACAACTGTGTATAGGAAAGAACTGGCTTACTAGAGGTCCAGCTGGGGGAATCCCTTCGGAAACAGCCGCTCATTAGAAACAGGAAGAGCTTTCATCAAGCCAGAGGCAGAAACACACTGATGAAAGTCAGCAATCTAGAAGTGAGTGGCTGTAATGTGTTTAGAACATGAGATCAGCAAGGGTGGCAAAAGCAGCAGACAGCAACAGAGAGGGAAGAGAGAGCTATTCGCATCCCTCCCATTGTCACATACACTCTTAGAGCAAGTAGTGATTCTCGAAGTATGATCTATGGTCTACTAACAGGTTCTTCTGGTCCAGAAACTGATCCAAATATGTACTCCTTTCTTTGTGATACATGGAATTTCACACACTTTCGTTTTTATTTATAATTAGGCCTTACCTAGTTATTAGAAACTCACAAAGTAAATAAATGAGTTACAAAAATGTGGTATAAGTAAAACCAAAATTAACATTTTACTGGAGTTTACTATAAACTCTAAATCAGTGTTCCCTTAGGAAACGTGGACACCAGGCAATATTCAACTACACTGCACAGTTATTACCACTCGGAATTCCTATAATTATCTGCAGTACACCCTATTATGGGCATACCTCATTTCATTGCTGCGTTTTGCTGATACTGCGGTTTTTACAAATTGAAGGTTTGCGGCAACTCTGCATCAGCAAGCAAGTCTATCAGAAACATTTTTCCAACAGCATTTGCTCACTTCATTGGTCTATGTCACATTTTAGTAATTCTTGTAATATTTCAAACTTTTTTTTCATTTTTATTGTATTTGTTATAGTGATCTGTGATAAGTGATCTTTGATGTTACTATTGTAATTGTTTTGGGGTGTCACAAACCGTGCCCATATAAGATAGTGAACTTAATGGACAAATGTTGTGTGTATTTTCACTGCTCCACCGACCAGCAGGTCCCCCATCTTTCTCCCTCTCCTCGGGCTTCCCTGAGACACAACGGTATTGAAATTAGGCCAATTAATAACCCAACTATGGCCTCTAAGTGTTCAAGTGAAAGGAGGAGTCTCTCAGCTTAAATCAAAAGCCAGAAATGATTAAGCTTAGTAAGTAAAGCATATCAAAAGCCAAGACAGGCCAAAAGCTAGGCCTCTCGCACCAAACAGCCAAGTTGTGGATGTAAAAAGTTCTTTGGAGGAGGAAGAAATTAAAGTGCTACTCCAGGGAACACACAGAATGATAAGAAAGCAAAACAGCCTTACTACTGATATGGAGAAAGTTTTAGTGGTCCGGATAGATGATCACACCAGCCACGTTATCTTAAGCAAAAACCTAACCCAGAGCAAGGTCCTAAATCTCCTGAATTCTATGAAGGCTGAGAAAGGTGAGGAAGCTGCAGTAGAGAAGTCTGAGGATAGCAGAGGCTGGTTCAAAAGGTTTAAGGAAAGAAGCCATCCCCATAACACAAAACCGCAAGGTGAAGCAGGAAGTGCTGATGTAGAAGCTGCTACGAGTTATCTACCAGCTCTAGATAATTAATGAAGGTGTCACACTAAACAGTAGCTTTTCAGTGTAGATGGAACTGCTTTATATTGAAAGAAGATGCCATCTAGGACTTTCATGGCTAAGACCAGAAGTCAATGCCTGGTTTCAAAGCTTCAAAGGACAGGCTGACTCTCTTATAAGGGGCTAATGCATCTGGCCACTCTGTGTTGAAACCAATGCTCATTTACCATCCCGAAAATCCTAGGGCCCTTAAGAATTATGCTAAATATTACTCTGCCTGTGCTCTATAAACGGAACAAAGCCTGGATGACAGCACATCTGTTTATAACATGGTTTACTAAATATTTTAAGCCCACTGTTGAGACCTACGGCTCAGAAAAAAAGATTCCCTTCAATATTACATAAACTTAGTTGATAAAGTAGCAGTAGGGTTTGAGAGGATTGACTCCAATTTGGAAAGAAACTCTACCTTGGGTAAAAGGCTATCAAACAGCACTGCATGCTACAGAGAAATTGCAGACCACATGGTGTCTTATTTTAAGAAACTGTTGAGGTCCTGAACCAAGATGGTGGAGTAGAAGGCCGTGCTCTCGCTCCCTCTTGTGAGAACACCAGATTCACAACTAGCTGCTGGGCAATCATCGACAGGAGGACACTGGAACTCACCAAACAAGACACCCCACATCCAAAGACAAAGGAGAAGCCACAATGAGATGGCAGGAGAGGCACGATCACAGTAAAATCAAATCCCATAACTGCTGGGTGGGTGACGCACAGACTGGAGAACACTTATACCACAGAAGTCCACCCACTGGAGTGAAGGTTCTGAGCCCCACGTCAGGTTTCCCAACCTGGGGGTCCGGCAATAGGAGAAGGAATTCCTAGAGAATCAGACTTTGAAGCCTAGTGGGATTTGATTGCAGAACTTTGACACGACTGGGGGAAACAGAGACTCCACTCTTACAGGGCACACACAAAGGAGTGTGCTCATCAGGACCCAGGGGAAGGAGGGTGACCCTAAGGGAGACTAAACCAGACCGACCTGCTATAGTGTTGGAGGATCTCCTGCAGAGGCTGGGAGGGGGGGGGGCTGTGGCTCACCGTGGGGACAAGGACACTGGCAACAGAAGCTCTGGGAAGTACTCCTTCGTGTGAGCCCTCCCAGAGTCTGCCATTAGCCCCACCAAAGGGCCCAGGTAGGCTCCAGTGCTGGGTTGCCTCAGGCCAAACAACCAACAGGGAGGGAACCCAGCCCCACCCATCAGCAGTCAAGTGGATTAAAGTTTTACTGAGCTCTGCCCACCAGAGAAACAGTCAGCTATATCCAAAACCAGTCCCTCCCATCAGGAAACTTGCACAAGCCTCTTAGATAGCCTCATCCACCAGAGGGCAGACAGCACAGGCAAGAAGGACTACAATCTTGCAGCCTGTGGAAGGAAAACCACATTCACAGGAAGATAGAAAAGATGAAAAGGCAGAGGGCTATGTACCAGATGAAGGAACAAGATAAAACTCCAGAAAAACAACTAAATGAAGTGAAGATAGGCAACCTTCAAGAAAAAGAATTCAGAATAATGATAGTGAAGATGATCCCGGACCTCAGAAAAAGAATGGAGACAAAGATCGAGAAGATGCAAGAAATGTTTAACGAAGACCTGGAAGAATTAAAGAACAAACAAACAGAGATGAACAATACAAAAACTGAAATGAAAACTATACTAAAAGCAATCAATGGCAGAATAACTGAGGCAGAGGAACAGATAAGTGACCTGGAAGACAGAATGGTGGAATTCACTGCTGCAGAACAGAATAAAGAAAAAAGAATGAAAAGAAATGAAGGCAGCCTAAGAGACCTCTGGGACAACACTAAGTGCAACAACATCCGCATTATAGGGGTCCCAGAAGGAGAAGAGAGAGAAAGGACCTGAGAAAATATTTGAAGAAATTATAGTCGAATACTTCCCTAACATGGGAAAGGAAAATAGCCACCCAAGTCCAGGAAGTACAGAGACTCCCATACAGGATAAACCCAAGGAGAAACACACCGAGACACATAGTCATCAAATTGGCAAAAATTAAAGACAAAGAAAAATTTTTGAAAGCAGCAAGGGAAAAATGACAACATACAAGGGAACTCGCAAAAGGTTAACAGCTGACTTCTCAGCAGAAACACTACAAGCCAGAAGGGAGTGGCATGATACACTTAAAGTGATGAAAGGGAAGAATCGACAACCAAGATTACTCTACCCAGCAAGGATCTCATTCAGATTTGACAGAGAAATCAAAAGCTTTACAGACAAGCAAAAGCTGAGAGAATTCAGCACCACCAAACCAGCTCTACAACAAATGCTAAAGGAACTTCTCTAAGTGGGAAACACAAGAGAAGAAAAGGACATACAAAAACAAACCCAAAACAATTACGAAAATGGTCATAGGAACATACATATCAATAATTACCTTAAAGGTGAATGGATTAAATGCTCCAACCAAAAGACAAAGGCTTCTGGAATGGATATAAAAACAAGACCCATATATATGCTGTCGACAAGAGACCCACTTCAGACCTAGGGACACATACAGACTGAAAGTGAGGGGATGGAAAAAGATATTCCATGCAAATGGAAATCAAAAGAAAGCTGGAGTAGCAATACCCATATCAGATAAAATAGACTTTCATATAAAGAATGTTACAAGAGACAAGGAAGGACACTACATAATGATCAAGGGATCAACCCATGAAAAAGATATAACAATTAGACATATATATGCACCCAACATAGGAGCACCTCAATACATAAGGCAACTGCTAACAGCAATAAGAGAGGAAATCGACAGTAACACAATAGTAGTGGGGGACTTTTAACACCTTGCTTACAACAGTGGACAGATCATCCAAACAGAAAATTAATAAGGAAACGCAAGCTTTAAATGACACAATAGACCAGGGAGACTTAATTGATATTTATAGGACATTCCATCCAAAAACAGCAGATTACACTTTCTTCTCAAGTGCGCACAGAACATTCTCCAGGATAGATCACATCTTGGGTCACAAATCAAGCCTCAGTAAATTTATGAAAACTGAAATCATATCAAGCATCTTTTCTGACCATGACACTAAGAGATTAGAAATCAATTTCAGGGAAAAAAACGTAAAAAACACAAACACATGGAGGCTAAACAATACATTACTAAATAACCAAGAGATCACTGAAGAAATCAAAGAGGAAATCAAAAATACCCAGAGACTAATGACGACGAAACAAAAACATGACGATCCAAAACCTATGGGATGCAGCAAAAGCAGTTCGAAGAGGGAAGTTTATAGCTATACAATCCTACCTCAAGAAACAAGAAAAATCTCAAATAAACAATTTAACCTTACATCTAAAGGAACTAGAGAAAGAAGAACCAACAAAACCCAAAGTTAGTAGAAGGAAAGAAATCATAAAGATCAGAGCAGAAATAAATGAAATAGAAACAAAGAAAACAATAGTAAAGATCAATAAAACTAAAAGCTGGTTCTTTGAGAAGATAAACAAAACTGATAAACCATTAGCCAGACTCATCAAGAAAAAGAGGGAGATGACTCAAATCAATAAAATCAGAACTGAAAAAGAAGTTACAGCAGACATCGCTGAAATACAAAGCATCCTAAGAGACTACTGCAGGCAACTCTATGCCAATAAAATGGACAACCTGGAAGAAATGGACAAATTCTTAGAAAGGTATAACCTTCCAAGACTGAACCAGGAAGAAATGGAAAATATGAACAGACCAATCACAAGTAATGAAATTGAAACTGTGATTAAAAATCTTCCAACAAACAAAAGTCCAGGACCAGATGGCTTCACAGGTGAATTCTATCAAACACTGAGAGAAGAGCTAATACCCATCCTTCTCAAACTCTTCCAAAAAAATTGCGGAGGAAGGAACACTTCCAAACTCATTCTATGAGGCCACCATCACCCTGATGCCAAAACCAGACAAAGATACTACAAAAAAAGAAAATTACAGAACAATATCACTGATAGAATATAGATGCAAAAATCCTCAACAAAATACTAGCAAACAGAATCCAACAACACACTCAAAGGATCGTACACCATGATCAAGTGGCATTTATCCCAGGGATGCAAGGATTCTTCAATATACACAAATCAATCAATGTGATACACCATATTAACAAATTGAAGAATAAAAACCATGTGATCATCTCAATAGATGCACAAAAGTCTTTTGACAAAATTCAACACCCATTTATGATAAAAACTCTCCAGAAAGTGGGCATAGAGGGAACCTACCTCAACATAATAAAGGCCATATACGACAAACCCACAGCAAACACCATTCTCAATGGAGAAAAACTGAAAGCACTTCCTCTAAGATTAGGAAGAAGACAAGGATGTCCACTCTCACCACTCTTATTCAACATAGTTTTGGAAGTCCTAGCCACGGCAATCAGAGAAGAAAAAGAAATAAAAGGAATCCAAATTGGAAAAGAAGAAGTAAACCTGTCACTGTTTACAGATGACATGATACTATACATAGAGAATCCTAAAGATGCCACCAGAAAACTACTAGAGCTAATCAATGAATTTGGTAAAGTTGCAGGATACTAAATGAATGCACAGCAATCTCTTGCATTCCTATACACTAATGATGAAAAATCTGAAAGGGAAATTAAGGAAACACTCCCATTTACCACTGCAACAAAAAGAATGAAATACCTAGGAATAAACCTACCTAGGGAGACAAAAGACCTGTATGCAGAAAACTAAAAGACACTGATGAAAGGAATCAAAGATGACACAAACAGATGGAGAGATATACCATGTTCTTGGATTCAATGCAATCCCTATCAAATTACCAATGGCATTTTTTACAGACCTAGAACAAAATATCTTAAAATTTGTATGGAGACACAAAAGAGCCTGAATAGCCAAAGCAGTACTGAGAAATAAACGGAGCTGGAGGAATCAGACTCCCTGACTTCAGACTATACTACAAAGCTACAGTAATCAAGACAATATGGTAGTGGCACAAAAACAGAAACATAGATCAATGGAACAAGATAGAAAGCCCTGAGGTAAACCCACGCACCTCTGGTCAACTAATCTATGTCAAAGGAGGCAAGGATGTACAATGGAGAAAAGACAATCTCTTCAATAAGGGGTGCTGGGAAAACTGGACAGCTACATGTAAAAGAATGAAATTAGAACACTCCCTAACACCATACACAAAAATAAACTCAAAATGGATTAGAGACCTAAATGTAAGATCGTACACTCTAAAACTCCTTAGAGGAAAACATAGGAAGAACACTCTTTGACATAAATCACAGCAAGATCTTTTTTGATCCACCTCCTAGAGTAATGGAAATAAAAACAAAAATAAACAAATGGGACCTAATGGGACCTAATGAAACTTAAAAGCTTTTGCACAGCAAAGGAAACCATAAACAAGACGAAAAGACAACCCTCAGAATGGGAGAAAATATTTGCAAATGAATCAACGGACAAAGGATTAATCTCCAAAATATATAAACAGCTCATGCAGCTCAATATTAAAAAGACAAACAACCCAATCAAAAAATGGGCAGGGGGCTTCACTGGTGGCGCAGTGGTTGAGAATCTGCCTGCAAATGCAGGGGACACGGGTTCGAGCCCTGGTGTGGGAAGATCCCACATGCCATGGAGCAACTAGGCCCATGAACCACAGCTACTGAGCCTGCGCGTCTGGAGCTTGTGCTCTGCAACAAGAGAGGCCGCAAAAGTGAGAGGCCCACGCACCGCGATGAAGAGGGCCCCCGCTTGCCGCAACTAGAGAAAGCCCTCGCACAGAAACGAAGACCCAACACAGCCAAAAATAAACTAATTAATTTAATAAATTATTATTATTTTTTTTTTTTGCGGTACGCGGGCCTCTCACTGTTGTGGCCTCTCCCGTTGTGGAGCACAGGTTCTGGACGCGCAGGCTCAGCGGCCATGGCTCACAGGCCCAGCCACTCCGCGGCATGTGGGATCTTCCCAGACCGGGGCACGAACCCGCATCCCCTGCATTGGCAGGTGGACTCTCAACCACTGCGCCACCAGGGAAGCCCAATAAATTAAATTTTTAAAAAAATGGGCAGAAGACCTAAATACACATTTCTCCAAAGAAGACATAAAGATGGCCAGGAAGCACATGAAAGCTGCTCAACATCACTAATTATTAGAGAAATGTAAATCAAAACTACAATGAGGTATCACCTCACACCAGTTCGAATGGGCATCATCAGAAAATCTACAAGCAACAAATGCTGGAGAGGGTGTGGAGAAAAGGGAACCTTCTTGCACTGTTGGTGGGTATGTAAATGGACACAGCCACTATGGAGAACAGTATGGAGGTTCCTTAAAAAACTAATAATAGAATTACCATATGATCCAGCAATCCCAGTACTGAGCATATACCCCGAGAAAACCATAATTCAAAAAGACACATGCACCCCAATGTTCACTGCAGCACTATTTACAATAGCCAGGTCATGGAAGCAACCTAAATGCCCATTGACAGATGAATGGATAAAGAAGATGTGGTACATATATACAATGGAATATTACTCAGCCATAAAAAGGAATGAAATTGGTTCATTTGTTGAGACGTGTAAGGATCTAGAGACTGTCATACAGAGTCAAGTAAGTCAGAAAGAGAAAAACAAATATCGTATATTAACGCATATATGTGGAACCTAGAAAAATGGTACAGATGAACCGGTTTGCAGGGCAGAAATTGAGACACAGATGTAGAGACCAAACGTATGGACACCAAAGTGGGAAAGCAGCGTGGGGGTGGGGGTGGGGGTGTGATCAGTTGGGCGATTGGGATTGACATGTATACACTGACGTATATAAAACTGATGACTAATAAGAACCTGCTGTATTAGAAAAAAAAAAAAAAAACCAAACCAGCCAAGATAATTTTGAAGAGGAAGAAGAAGATGTGGTAGTGATAAGGTGTGGAGACTTATTTATGCAATAACAAGACTTTTAAAATAAAACTAGTGTAATGTTGGCATGGGAGCGGGCAAGTACTGTGTATGTCAATGTAACAGTTCACAGTGCTCAAGAAATGACCCACATATAATGAGAACTTGCTGTTATTATAAATTGGCATTATATTGATTAATCAATATATTGTGCTAGATAATTTTATATGAAAAAAATCAACATAATTCTATATCTAGGACTCTTCTTGGCGTTTCAGACTCATACTCAAACAATGTATCCCAAACTGAACTGACTGTAACTTGTCAAACTATTCCTTTTGTATTCTGTGTATCACTAGCAAAGAAATTTGAGAGCCAGTGTTTATTCTTCTGCCTGCTAAATTTATCTTGCACATTCAAGCAATAAAATATTTTGTAGAGTTAAAAAAAAAAAAGTGGTGAGAGTAGATAGTCTTTGTCTTGTTCCCAGTCTTAGGAGAAAAACATTCAGTCTTTCACCATTAAATATGCTCGCTATAGGGTTTTTGTAGATGTTCTTTATCAAAGTGAGGAAGTGCCTCTCTATTCCTATTTTTCTGAGAGTTTTTATCATGAATAAATATTCAATTTTGTCAAATGCTTCTTCCGCAATGATTGATATGATCATGTGATTTTTCTTCTTTGGCCTGTTAATATGATGGATTTCATTGTTTAATTTTCAAATACTGAAAAAAAAAAAAAGAAAAGAAACTGCCACGGCCACCCCAAGCTTCAGCGACCACCACCCTGACCAGTCAGTCGGCAGCCACCAACATCGAGGCAAGACCCTCCACCAGCAACAAGATTCCAGCTTGCTGAAGGCTCAGAGGATGGTTAGCAATTTTTAGAAATAGAGTTTTTTAAATCAAGATATATACATTGTTTTTTATGCATAATGCTATTGTACACTTAATATACTACAGTATAGCATAAGTATAACTTTTATATGTACCAGGAAACCAAAAAATTCATGTGAATCGCTTTATTGCAGTGGTCTAGAACGGAACATGCAATATCTCCAAGGTACACCTGTATCCGTGTGTCATCAGTGCTGTCTTGAATTGGACATGGAGTGCAATTGCTGTTACTCTTGCTTTTAAATTATAAACTTCTATTAGTTTAGCCATTAGTTGTTTGTTGTGAGTTGTTTTAGTTGTTAACTCTACAATGAGTATTGATGCATATTTACATCCATAAGATTTCTGACATAGGGGCTTCCCTGGTGGTGCAGTGGGTGGGAATCCGCCCGCCAATGCAGGGGACACAGGTTCGAGCCCTGGCCTGGGAAGATCCCACATGCCAAGGAGCAACTAAGCCCGTGCGCCACAACTACCGAGCCTGCACTCTAGAGCCCGCGAGCCATAGCTACTGAAGCCCACGTGCCACAACTACTGAAGCCCACGTGCCACAACTACTGAAGCCCGCGCGCCTACAGCCCGTGCTCTGCAACAAGAAATGCCACCGCAATTAGAATCCCGCGCATCACAATGAAGAGAGCCCCCACTCGCCACAACTAGGGAAGGCCTGCGCACAGCAGCAGGGACCCAGCGCAGCCACAAATATATAAATTAATTAAAAAAAAAAAATTTCTGACAGTTTTTGAATTACAAAACCTCAAGGCATATGTGAGTTACTGTTCAAATATGAACAATCTCTTAAAGTAGATTTATACATAATCCTCCCCAAATTTGCTTGTAGAGAGATAGTCCACCCATACCACCCAGTTCTTTTCCACTGAAAAGTGAAAATAGATGGAATAAGTGGACTAAGAGGTCTCTTGCCCTAAGTTTGTGATGGTCAAAAAAGTTTGTGAGGGAATAATTGAGGAGGAAGATCTCAGGAAAAAAGACTTAGTATATTAAGAAGACTTCAGCTATCAAGTATTGCTACTAAGAGCACAAACTTTGAGGATAGAAGTCTTTAGTTCCCTGTCTCCACTAGTGACTAATTCACTTAAAGCTTTCTGTTTTCCCATCTGTAAAATGGGACAACAGCCCAGACTCCACCCCTCCACCTATGTGATCTCAAACAAGGCATTAACTTGCTGAGCCTCAATAACCTAACCTGTAAGTTGTGAAAATACTATCAAACATAACAAGTAGGGGATTAAATAAGGTGATGCATGCAAAGCATTTTAGAACAGTGCAACTCCAAGTACATAGTTAAGTGTTCAAAAGATGTTACCTGTTATCACCTCACAGCATTGCTAGATTATAAGCACCATGAAAGCAGGACAGTGCCATATTCATCTTTCTATCCCAAAGACCCGACACAGTGCCAGGCATATTCTAACTACAAATTAATGTTTAAGTGCTGATGATTTTGAACTTCCTACAAATGAGGCCTAAGGTTGACCTATATGTCTGTGTGCATTTGAGTGTGTGTGTGTGTGTGTGTGTGTGTAAGTGAAAAACATCACCTTTTTGTGTCAGGACCTAATGATCTACCTTAGCCATTTCAATCACTGTACAGTAACCACTGAATGCATACACCATATTTTATTTACTCAATCCTCTATCAGCCGTTTAGGTTGTTTCCATTTTTTCCTAATAAATAATGCTGCAATGTGCACATATACATATATCTCTGCACGCTTGTTCTGTATTATGCAGGAAGTAAAAACTGCAGAATCAAAAGGTATGCATATTTGAACTTTTGAATACATATTGTTATACTGTCTTCCAGAAATCCACTTAAAGTGTATAATGGCTTACTCACACCTGTGCAGGGCATAATCATTCTAAAATCTCTGTCAATATGGAAGGTAAAAATAATGTAACTGTCATTTTACACTCATATACTGAAAATATTTTTCTTGGTTTGTTAGTTGTCATTTAACTTTGCTTAAAATTTCTTTCTCCAGGGCTTCCCTGGTGGCGCAGTGGTTGAGAGTCCGCCTTCCGATGCAGGGGACACGGGTTCGTGCCCTGGTCCGGGAAGATCCCACATGCCGCGGAGCGGCTGGGCCCGTGAGCCACGGCCGCTGAGCCTGCGCGTCCAGAGCCTGTGCTCCGCAACGGGAGAGGCCACAACAGTGAGAGGCCCGCGTACCGCAAAAAACAAAATTTATTTCTCCATAAAAAAGTTTCATATGAAAGATAATAAAGCTTTTCATTTTTTTACTGTGTTGTTTCTTACCTTGGCGTCATGCTAATAAAATCGTTCTCAACCCCAATGCTATATTCTATTTTTTTCCTGCTAGTTTAATTTCGCTTTTTACAATTAAATCTGTATCTAACTGGAATTTATTTTTGTATAAGGTGTGTGAAAGTGACGTAAAATTTTCTAAATAAAATAGGTAATAGTCTCATTTCTGCATATATATATATATATATATATATATATATATATATATATAAGATCAAGCACTGTAGATAACAGATCTATTAATTTCTTCCTGGGCTAGTATGACAGTTTTAATTACTGTAGCTTTATAATAGATTCTGATATCTGGTCAAATATTTTTTCTGCAATGATTAAGATATGGTTTTTCCTCTTCATTCTGTTAATGTGGTAATTACATTGACTAATTTTTAAACGGTGAACCAACCTTGAAGTCCTTAGTCATGCTGTAATATCCTGTAATTATATATTGCCAGACTTAATTTGCTAACATTTTGTTGAGGATTTTTGTACCTATGCTCATGAAGGATTCTGACCTATAATCTTGCCTTCTGTAATATATTTGTCATGTTTTGGTCAATATTATGCTGGTCTCATAAAATGGATTGGAAAGTATTTCTTCCTGTATTTTCAGAGGGAGTTTGTGCAAGACTAGTATTAAACTCTTCCTTGAATGTTTATAGAATTCATCAGTGAAACTGTCTGAGCCTGAAGCCTTCTGATTATGAATCTAAGTTCTTTCATAGATAAAAAGCTACTCAAATTTTCTGTGTCCTCTTCAGTCAGTTTTGGTAAGCTGTGTTTTCAAAGGAATTTGTCCATTTCACCTAAACTGTTAATTTTATTAGCATAATACTGGCCATAATATTCCCCAATTACCTTTTTACTGCGTGTAGGATCTGTAGTAATATTGCCAAATCTCTTCCTAAATTATGTTTTCTTTCTTATTTCCCTGATTTTTTAAAAAAATTATTTATTGTAATTAAAATATACATAAAATTTACCATTTTAACCACTTTTAAGAGTACAGTTCTATGATAATAAGTATATTCACACTGCTGCGAATCCATCACTACTATCCATCTCCAGAACATTTCACCTTTCCCAAATGAAACTCTGTACCCATTAAAAGCTGATTCTCCATTGCCCCCCTTCCTCCAGCCCCTGGCAACCGCCATTCTACTTTCTGTCTCTATGAATTTGACTACTCTAGGAACTTCATGTAATGGAATCATACAATATTGGTCCTTTAGTGACTGGCTTATTAAATTTAGCCAATGAATTCAAAGTTCATCAATATAGCACGTGTCAAAATTTCTTTCCTTTTTAAGGTGAAATAATATTCCATTGTATGTATATACTACATTTTGTTTATCTATTCATCCGCTGATGAACACTTGGGTTGCTTCTACCTTTTGAAAATTGCGAATAATGCTGTTATGAACACATGTGTACAAATATCTGTTCAAGTCCCTGTTTTCACTTCTTTCTGGTATATACCCAGAAGTACAAATGCTGGATCATATAGTAATTTTATTTTTAATTTTTTCAGAAATCATCATATCATTTTCCATAGCAGGTAGACTTAGGAATGCACATAGAATGCATTTTACATTCTCACCAGCAATGCAACAAGGATTCCAATTTCTCCACATCCTTGCCAATACCTGTTATTTTGTTTTTTTGATAATAACCATCCTAATGGGTGTGAAGTGGTATTTCATTGTGGTTTTGGTCTGCATTTTCCTAATGATTAGTGATGTTGAGCATGTTTTCATGTGTTTATTAGTTATTTATATATCTCCTTTGGAGAAGTGTCTATGCAAATCCTTTGCTCATTTTTGAATCAGGTATTTTCATTGTTGGGTTGTAGGAGTTCTTTATATATTCTGGATAGCAATCCTTTATCAGACAAATGATTTGCAAATATTTTTTCCCTTTCCATGGGTTGCCTTTTCATGCTGTTGATAGTGTCATTTGATGCAAAAAAGTTTCAACTTGAAGTCCAATTTGTCTATTTTTTCTTTTGTTGTCTACACTTTTGGTGTCATCCATGATTATTCTTGTTAGGAATTTATCAATTTTCTTAATTTTTTCAAAGAACCAAATATTGGTTTTGTTAATTTTCTCAATTGTTTGTTTTCTATTCCTTTGATTTCTGTTATATCTCCATCATTCTTTTCTTCTACTTACTCTGGATTAAATTTACCCTTCTTCTTTTAGCCTTTTAAGGTGGAAATGGAGATCACTATTTTTAAGACTTTCTTCTTTTCTAATGTAGTCATTTAAAGCTATAAGTTTTCATCTAAGCATCGCTCTTGCTGTACCCAACAAATTTTAATATACAGTATTTTCATAATCATTCAGTTTAAAATTTTTTCTGTTTTCTCTCATGGCTTCTTATTTAATATATAAGTTACTTAAGAGTTTGTTTATTAGGCAAATATTTGAGGAGGCATCAACCTTTTTCTGTAAAGGCCAGGTAATAAATATTTTAGACTTTGCAGGCCAGATAGTCTCTGTCACAATTATTCAATGTGTGTAGAAAAGGGAACCCTCTTACACTGCTG
Source organism: Monodon monoceros (assembly GCF_005190385.1). Taxonomy (NCBI): domain Eukaryota; kingdom Metazoa; phylum Chordata; class Mammalia; order Artiodactyla; family Monodontidae; genus Monodon; species Monodon monoceros. Next base: position 145,426,019 of record NW_021703774.1, read on the forward strand.
GTGGGAATGTAAATTGGTACAGCCACTATGCAGAACAGTATGGAGGTTCTTTAAAAAACTAAAAACAGAGCTACCATATGATCCTGCAATCCTACTCGAAGGCATATATCCAGAGAAAATCATAATTCAGAAGGACACATGTGGGCTTCCCTGGTGGTGCAGTGGTTGAGAGTCAGCCTGCCGATGCAGGGGACACGAATTCGTGCCCCGGTCCGGGAAGATCCCACATGCCGCGGAGCAGCTGGGCCCGTGAGCCATGGCTGCTGAGCCTGCGCGTCCGGAGCCTGTGCTCCACAACGGAAGAGGCCACAACAGTGAGAGGCCCACGTACTGCAAAAAAAAAAAAGACACATGCACCCCAATGTTCATAGCAGCACTGCTTACAACGGCCAAGATGTGGAAGCAGCCATTGATAAATGAATGGATAAAGAAGATGTGGTATACTTATACACTGAAATATTACTCAGCCAGGAAAAAGAATGAAATAATGCCATTTGCAGCAAAATGGATGGACCTAGAGGTTATCATACTAAGTGAAGTAAGCCAGACAAAGACAAATAACATATGATATTGCTTATATGTGGAATCTGAAAAAAAACAATAACATGAACTTATGTACAAAACAGAAACAGACTCACAGACACAGAAAACAAACTTATGGTTACCAAAGGGGAAAGGGTGAGGGATAAATCAAGAGTTTGGGATTAACATATATACACTACAATATATAAAACAGATAAACAACAAGGACCTACTGTATAGCACAGGGAACTATACTCAATATTTTGTAATAACCTATAAGGGAAAACAATATGAAAAAATATATGTATGTGTATATAATTGAATTACTTTGCCATACACATGAAACTAACACAACATTGTAAATCCACTATACTTCAATAAAAATAAATAAATTTTTAAAATATTGCCATCGTAGCACAAAAGTAGCAATAGACAATATGTAAATGAATTGACATGGTTGTGTTCTGATAAAACTTTACAGAAACAGACAGCAGGCTGGATTTGGCCTGCAAGATTTAGTTTGCCTGTACCTCTAATTACTGTCTTATTATTACTGATTTCTGATTTAATTCCACCATAACCATAGAATATACTCTGTAAGATTTCAATTTTTTAAAATGTATTAAGACTTATTTTATGGCCTAGTGTCAACCTAAATGAACACTCTGTTTACACTTGAAAAGAATGCATGTTCTGCCATTACTGGGTAAAGTGTTCCATAAATTTCAATTAGGTAGAAGTAGCTGATAGTGTTGCTTAGACCTCCTATAGCCATACAGATTTTTTGACTTGTTTTATTAATTACTGAGAGACGGAGGTATTAATATATTTGAACATGATTGGGGAATTGTCCTTTTCTCCCTTTAGTCGTATTAGTTTCTGCTTAATGAGGTGTGATACTCTGTTATTAGGTACATACATACTTATATATGTCTTCCTGGTGAATTGCTCCTCTTATCGTTATGTAATGACCCTCTCTAATCTCTTGCAAACTCTTTGTCTTGAAGTATAATTTGCTGAAATTAATGTAGCTGTGCCAACTTTCTTATGCTTATTATTTTCCATCCTTTACTTTGAACCTGTGTCTTTAAATTTAAAATATATGTCTCATGTTAGGACATAGTTAGATTATGCTTCATTAACCATTCTGACAGTTTCTGCCTTTAACTGGAGTTTTAATCCATTCACATTTAAATGTAATTATTTATATAGTAAGGATGAAGTCAACTGTCTTATCATTTGTGTTCCATTTCTCCCTTCTGTTTTTTTCTTCTTATATGGCTGTTTTCTGGGGTTAACTGAATTTTTTTAGTGCTCCATTTTATTTCTTCTATTGATTTCTTAGATATAAACCTCTTTTCGTTATTTTTTTACTAGCTGTTCTACTAAGGAATACCTTCACTTATCAGAGTCTATACAGAGTCAATATAATACCTCTCTACATATGACATTTCATACTTCTGACTTTACCCTTTACTCACTTTAAATGCAATATTCCTATTTCCCATTTCTTATTTCCTGTTCACAAATGTAATAATCTTACGGCACTAAAATTCCATTTACTCACCCCCCACTCCTTATGCAAGTGTTGTCCTATCTTTTATTTCACCACATGTTCTCAATCTCACTTTACAGGGTGACTATTTTTGCTTTAAGCAATTAGTTGTCTTTTAAGCAAGCTATGAGGAGAAAGGAAAAAGAGTCTCTTATATTTGCCCACTATTTATCGTGTCCAGTGATCTTCATTTGTTCCCGTAGATCCAAGTTTCCATCTAGTATCACTTCCCACTGGCCTAAAGGATATCCTTTAGCATTCTTTTGTTATACAGTTCTGCTAGCAACAAATTCTCTTAACTTTTCTTTATTTGAAAATGTCTTTATTTCATCCTCATTTCTTTTTTTTTTTTTTGTGTTACGTGGGCCTCTCACTGTTGTGGCCTCTCCCGTTGTGGAGCACAGCCTCCAGAGGCGCAGGCTCAGCGGCCATGGCTCACGGGCCTAGCCACTCCACGGCATGTGGGATCTTCCCGGACTGGGGCACGAACCCGTGTCCCCTGCATCGGCAGGAGGACTCTCAACCACTGCGCCACCAGGGAAGCTCCATCCTCATTTCCGAAGGATATTTTCCTTACATAAAGAATGCTGGGATGACAGGTTTTTGGTATTTTTCTTTCAACATTTAAAGATCTTTCATTGTGTTCTGATCTTTATAGTGAAAGGTCAGTGGAATTTCTTACCCCCATATGTAATATTTCCTTTTCTCTGTCTGCTTTCAAGATTTTCACTTTATTTTTATTTATTTTATTTTTGGCTGCATTGGGTCGTCGTTGCTGCATGCAGGCTTTCTCTAGTTGTGGTGAGCAGGGGCAACTCTCCATTGCGGTGTGTGGGCTTCTCATTGCTGTGGCTTCTCTTGCTGCAGAGCATGGGCTCTGTGTGCATGGACTTCAGTAGTTGCAGCATGCAGACCCTAGAGCACGCGGGCTCAGTAATTGTGTCTTGTGGGCTCTAGAGCGCAGGCTCAGTAGCTGTGGCGTGCAGGCTTAGCTGCTCCACGGAATGTGGGATCTTCCCGGACCAGGGATCGAACCCGTGTCCGCTGCACTGGCAGGCGTATTCTTAACCACTGTGCCACCAGGGAAGTCCCCACTTTATTTTTGGATTTCAGAAGTTTGACTGTGATATACCTAGATTTCCTCTCTCCCCCAAAATGTATCCTTCTTAAGAGTTTGCTGAGCTTCTTAGATCTGTAAGTTAATTTGTTTCCACCAAATTTAGGAAGTTTTCAGCCATCATTTCTTCAAAAATTTTTCTGCCCAATTCTCATATATATTAGAAAATTTTATATTGTCCCACAGGTCCCTGAGGCTCTGTTCTTTTTTCTTCAATATGTTTTTCTTTCTGTGGTTCAGACTGGATAATTTCTATTGCACTCTCTTCAAGTTCATTGACTTCTTCTGTTTTATCCAGTCTACTGTTAAATGAAATATTCATTTCTGTTCCTATACTTTTCAGATCTAGAATTTGCATTTGGTTCTTCTTTATAGTTTCTACTTATCCGCTAAGATTACTTATTGTTCACTGTATCTCTTTTTATTCTTCAGATTATCCATAATAGCTACTTTGTCTGCTAAGTCCAATATCTGGGCCATCTTACCAAGACTTGGGGGTTTTTCCTTGAATATGGATTGCATTTTCCTGTTTGTTTGTATGTAACTTCTTATTGAACACTGGACACTGTGGATATTACATGTAGAAACTATGAGTACTATTATCTTCCTCTGAAGAGTGTTGATTTGTATTTTAAGAGGCAGTTCAAGCACTTCCCTGGCTGTCCAGTGGTTAGGACTCCACACTTCCACTGCAGGGGGCATGGGTTCGATCCCTGGTTGGGGAACTAAGATTACTGCCTGACCACCCTAAACTTATGTAGCCATGATTTTATGCTATGTTTAGTGTAGATCTGAGGAAAGTCCATGGTGTTTCAGACTTCTCTAACTTGATGGGACTCATCTACTTAAGACTTAGCAATATGCATTTAAGATTCCTCCACATCTTCTCATGCCTTCAATAGTTCATTTCTTGTTAGTGCTTAATAACATTCCATTGTCTGGATGTACTACAGTTTAGTTATCCATTTAACTACTGAAGGACATCTTGGTTGCTCCCAAGTTTGGCAGTTATGAATAAAACATCATAAACATCCAAGTATAGGTTTTGGACACAGTTTTCAATTCATTTGGATAAATACCAAGGAATGTGATTGCTGGATCATAGAGGAAGAGTATATTTCATTTTATAAGAAACTGCTAAACTGTCTTCCAGAGTAGCTGTACCATTTTGCATTCCCACCAGCAATGAATGAGAGTTCTTGTTGCTCCACAACCTTGCCAGCATTTTGGCGTTATCAGTGTTCCAGATTTTGGCCATTCTAATAGGTATGTAGTGATATCTCATTGTTATTTTAATTTGCGTTTCCCTGATGACATATGACATAGAGCATCTTTTCATGTGCTTATTTTCCATCTGTATACATTCTTTGGTGAGGTCTTTGGTGCATTTTTAAATTGGGTTACCTGTGTTCTTATTGTTGAGTTTTATGAGTTCATATATTTTGAGTAACAATCCTTTATCAGATGTGTCATTTACAAATATTTTCTCCCAAGCTGTAGCTTATTTTTTCATTCTCTTCACAGAGCAGAAGCTTTTAATTTTAATGAAGTCCAGTTTTTTAGTGCTTTCTTTCATGAACTGTGCCTTTGGTGTTGTATCTAAAAAGTCATCACCAAATCCAAGGTCATCTAGATTTTCTCCTCTATCTTCTAAAAATTTTAAGTTTTATGTTTTACATTTAGATCTGTAACCCATTTTGAGTTAATTTTTGTGAAAGGTATAAGGTCTGTCTAGATTTGTTCTTGCTTTTGTTTTTCTTTTTTTGGTATATGGATGTCCAGTTGTTCCAGCACCACTTTGTTAAAAAGACTATCTTTTCTCAATTGTCTTGCTTTTGCTCCTTTGTCAGATATCAGTAAACTCTATGTGGGTCTATTTCTGGGCTCTGTATCAATGTTCCACTGATCTATTTGTCTAGTCTTTTTCCAATACCACACTATCCTGATTACTGTAGCTTTATAGTAAGTCTTAAAGTCAGGTAATGCCAGTTCTCTTTGTTGTTTTTGTATAAAATTGGGTTGGCTATTCTGGGTCTTCTGCCTCTTCATGTAAACACTAGGATCGGTTAATATTCACAAAATAACCTGTTTGGATTTTAACTGAAATTGTCTTGAATCTATAAATCAAGTTGGGAAGAACTGACATCTTGACAATATTGAATCTCCCTGTCCATGAAAATGGAATATCTCTCGATTTATACCTAAGTATTTTATTTTGGGTACTGTGTTTTTTTTTAATATAGTTTTTTTTTTTTTTTTTTTTTAGCTGCGTTGGGTCTTCGTTGCTGCGCGTGGGCTTTCTCTAGTTGCAGCGAGCGGAGGCTACTCTTTATTGTGGTGCGCAGGCTTCTCTCATTGTGGTGGCTTCTCTTGTTGCAGAGCACAGGCTCTAGGCGCACGGGTTTCAGTAGTTGCAGCACACAGGCTCAGTAGTTGCGGCACATGGGCCCTAGAGCACATGGGCTCAGTAGTTGCGGCACACGGGCTCTAGGGCGCACGGGCTTCAGTAGTTGTGGCACACGGGCTTAGTTGCTCTGCAGCATGTGGAATCTTCCCGGACCAGGGCTTGAACCCATGTCCCCTGCACTGGCAGGCAGATTCTTAACCAGTGCACAACCAGGGAAGTCCCTTTGGTACTGTGTTCTTAATTTCAAATTCCACTTGTTCATTGATGGCTTACAGGAAAGTGATTGACTTTTGCATATTCATCTTGTATCCTGCATCCTTCCTATAACTGCTTACTAGTTCCAGGAGTTTTTTTGGTCAATTCTTTTGGATTTTCTACATAGACAATTATGTCATGTGTGAACAAAGACAGTTTTATTTCTTCCTTCCCTATCCATATAGATTTTATTGCCTTTTCTTGTTTTACTGCACTAGCTAAGACTTCCAGTACAATGGTGAAAAGGAGTGGTGAGAGGGGACATCATCGCCTCATTCCTGATCTTAGTGGAAAAGCTTCTATTTTCTCACCATTAAGTATGATGTTAGTTGTAGGTTTTTGTAGATATGCTCTATCAAGCTGAGGAAATTTCCTTCTAATCCTAGTTTACTGAAAATTTTTATCATGACTTGGTATTGGATTTTTATCAAATACCCTTTCTTCATCTATTGATACGACCATGTGATTTTTCTTCCTTAGCTTGTTGATGTGATGTATTACACTAATTGATTTTCAAATGTTGAACCAGCTTTGCATACCTGGAATTAATCCCACAACCATGGTGTATAATTCTTTTTATAGACTACTGGATGTGATATGCTAATATTTTATTGAGGAATTTTACATTTATGTTCATGAGAGATATTGGTCTACAGTTTTTTTGTTCTATTTTTTTGTTTCTTGTAATGTCTTTGTCTGGTTTTGGTACTAGAGTAATGCTGGCCTCATGGAATGAGTTAGCAAATATTCCCTCTGCTTTTATCCTCTGAAAGAGATGACAGAGAATTGGCTTAATTTCTTTCTTAAAATTTGGTAGAATTCACCAGTGAACCCATGTGGGCCTGGTGCTTTCTGTTTTGGAAGGTATTGATTATTGATTCAATTTCTTTAATAGATACAGGCCTATTTGGATTGTCAATTTCTTCTTGTGTAAGTTTTGGCAAATTGTGTCTTTCAAAGAATTGCTCCATCTCGTCTAGGTTATCAAACTTGTGGACATAGAGTTGTTCAGAGTATTTGTTTATAATCCTTTTAACATCCATTAAATCAGTAGTGATGATCCCACTTTCATTTGTGATACTAGTAATTTGTGTCATCTCTCTTTTTTTCTTTGTTAGCCTAGTTAGAAGGTTATTGATTTACTGACCTTTTCAAAGAAACTGCTTTGGGTTTCATTGATTTCCTCTATTGTTCCGCTGTTTCAATTTCACTGATTTCTGCTCTAATCCTTATTATTTCTTTTCTTCTGTGTGCTTTGGATTTAATTTGCTCTTCTTTCTCTAGTTTCCTAAGGCAGAAACTTAGATTATTGATTTTAGATCTTTCTCCTTTTCTAATATATGCCTTCAATGCTATAAATTTCCCTCTATTTTTGCTGCATCCCACGATTTTTGATCAGTTTTCATTTTCATTTAGTTAAAAATGTTAAAAAATATCTCCTATATTTCTTCTTTGACCCATGTGTTACTTAGAAGTGTGTTGTTTAATCTTCATGCATTTTAAGATTTTCTAGTTATCTTTCTTTTATTGATTTCTAGCTTAATTCTTTTGTGGTCTGAATATAATTTCTATTCTTGTAAATTTGTTAAGATGTGTTTTATGGAAAAAGAATGAGATACTGCCATTTGTAGCAACATGATGGACCTAGAGATTATCATATGAAGTGAAGTATGTCAAACAGAGAAAGACAAATATCATGATATCACTTATATGTGGAATCCAAAATATGATACAAATGAACTTATTGACAAAACAGAGACAGACTCATAGATGTAGAAAAAAAACTTATGATTACCAAAGATGAAGGGGGGGAATAAATTAGGAGATTGGGATTAACATATACACACTACTATATATGAAACAGATAACTAATAAGGACCTACTGTATAGCACAGGGAATTCTACTCAATGCTCTGTAATAACCTATATGGGAAAAGAATCTTAAAAAGAATGTATATATGTATATGTATAACTGATTCACTTTGCTGTACACCTGAAACTAACACAACATTGTAAATCAACTATATCCAGTAAAAATAAAATAAATTAAATTAAATATGATACAAATGAACTTACTGACAAAACAGAAACAGACTCACAGACATAGAAAACAAACTTACGGTTACTAAAGGGAAAAGGGGAGGAGGGATAAATTAGGAGTCTGGTATTAGCAGGTACAAACTACTATATATAAAACAGATAAACAACAAGGTCCTACTGTATAGCATAGGGAACTATATTCAATATCGTGTAATAAACTATAATGGAATATATGTCTGTGTGTGTGTATATATACATAAAACTGAATCATTCTGCTGTACACCAGAAACGAACACAACACTGGAAATTAACTATACTTCAAGAGAAAAAAAAATGTGTTTTATTGCCCAGAATGTGGTCTATCTTGAATGTTGCATGAGCTTGAGAAGAAATGTGTATTCTGTTGTTGTTAAGTGAAGCAGTCTATAGGTGTCAATTATATCCAATTGATTGATGGTGTTACTGAGTTCAATTAGGTTCTTACTGATTTCCTGCCCGCTGGATTTGTCCATTTCTGACAAAGAGGTATTGCAGTCTCCAACTATGACAGTGGATTCATCTAGTTCTCTTTGCAATTTTATAATTTTCGCTTCACATAGTTTGAGGCTCTATTGTTAGGTATATATACACATTAAGAATTTTTATGTCTTCTTGGAGAACTGACCCCTTTATCATTATGTAATGCCTTCTTTATCAGTGATAACTTTCCTTGCTTTGAAGCCTGCTTTGTCTGAAATTAATACAGCTACTCCTACTTTCTGCTGACTAGTGTTACCATAGTATATTTTTCTCCATTTACTTTTAATTTATATGTGTCTTTATAATTAAAATGGGTTTCCTGAAGACAACAGACAGTTGAGTCTTGTTTTCTGATCCAATCTCTGTCTTTTAATTGGTACATTAAGACCACGGATGTTCAAAGTGATTACTGATATATCTGGAGTAATACGCACCATATACATTACTGTTTTCTATTTGTTGCCCTTATTCTTTGTGCCTATTTTTATCTTCTACTCTTTTTATGCCTTTTGTGGTTTTAATTGAGCATTTTACGATTCCACTTTCTTTCCTTTTTCAGCATACTGGTTATACTTTTTAAACTTTTCTTAGTGGTTGCCCTGTATTCACCTCTCTCCCCAGCCTTGCTGGGAGCGGTTTGCCTGTGTGCTCCCCTCTCTTATAGAGCAAAGAAGAGTTGAATTTTCAGTCTGTTTGTGTTTCACTTGTTAGGTCACAGTGGCAACTTCCAAGCTCCTAAACACGCAGAACAGGAAACCTCAAGCTACAGAACTTTTTAAAATACATTGATAACTAGACCAGTCTCATACAGGAAGCCTTTAGGTTAAGCATTTGACTCAAGTCCTGGCAATCTGACTAGGCCTTGGCCATGTGTAGCTCTAAACTGCTCAAAACAAAACAGTTTGCATTCTTCTACAACATGCCTTGGAATTAATTAAATCTTAAGATTTTCTAGTTGGAAGGGATTCCATGCTCTAACATGGCATTTCACACAGACCTCTCTTTTAGAACATGACATATTATAATATGTTGTTTTAGTTCTTTCTCACGTTATAGGCTGAGAGCATAAAGTCTATATTCATCTTATATCCAGTTTACACAGAACAGTTTGTGGGCCATAATATGAACATACTGCTTATTGAATGAATAATTTAATAATAAAAGACTCTAGACTCCTCTTCTTCCACCCCCCCCACCATGAAGGAATTCCAATACTTAATCTTGGTTAAGTCATAAATAGTATAAAAATTAAGGAAAAATAATGCTAAAGACATTTATTTTTCAAGCTTGGAAATGCCCTCTAAGCTCTGCAGATGAGAGACATACAAACCCTTGATCACTGAGCCTCTCTGAAGCCTCAGTTTCTACATCTGTAAAAGAGGATAATAATAATCAATATAAACTATGAGATTATGAATATAAATCTCCCATGTTATAATACAGACATATAGTAGACACTCAACAAATTATTATTTTCATTTCATTATTATCGGCATCATCATCAATACTGTTAAACCAACACCTAAATTTCAGCACACAGCAGTCATCTGCTTTGGAAGCTCCTTCAGCCTGACCTTGTTTATTGAGTAAAGGTAAACAAGGTAAAAGTAAAGGTAAACCCTGACTTGGTAAGCCATCAGGGTTGGACATTATTCTCTGATATTACAGCACAGAAATAATATGCTATAGTAAGAAGGTCTAAACAACCTATTGAAAGTCAAATATCTGAAAGACTTGAGAGTCAGAATAACAAAAAAGGTGCAGACAGAGGTTAGTCAGCTAACAACTAACTCAAAGGACAGCAGATAACTACTAACAAACTACGGAAGCCTACAGAATATGAACAGCACCTATCACCTTCAACCTAATAAACCCCTTTGTCGCCTGGAGGACTTTTTCTATTTCTCTTTCCCTTCCCCTTATTTTCCTTCCCTTTTCTTTATCCATCTCCACGCTGATACTCTCTACTATTTCTTCTCTGAGTCTCTCTCTTCTCTGTTTTTACCAACTACAATACAGAATTAAACCTTATCCTTAGTATTTATTATACTTTTCAGTAAAATAACGAACATAGGTTTTAAAGAAAGAAAATCAGGACTCAATTCCAGTTCTAATAATTAGCTATGTAACTTGGGTAAATTAATTAAACTAAATACTTCAGTTTGCTCAAATGGAAAACAGGGATAATAATAGCATCTTCACATGGTTATAGTAAGAAGTAAATTAAATTTGTAAATTATCTAGTCTAAAACCTGACACACAACAGGTGTTCCATAAAGTTAATGTTTTTCTCAATTTCTCTAGGAAAAAATTATCTAATCCTTGATTATGTCTTCCACTGTAGCTCTTAACAGAAAAGGAGACCCTCCCCTTCCTTGTACATATTTCCACCTATTTTATGAATACAGATGAATCCATCCATTACAGATATGGACAATGTCTCTAACTACAGAATTTTACACTGCACTGATATAAACACCCCTTACTCTGGGTCGTCTCCTTGATTTTAAAAATAAGTTGGAACAGAAAAATATAAATAAACCCTGGAAACACAAAGTAATTAGTGATAATTATAAGCTATGCATTTAAGAGGCACTTAAACATTACATATAAAACAATATATGAAAGATATAACACTATACTTTTTAAATTGGCTTGAAACTGCTTCAGTAGTTTGGGCCATGTGAGAAAATAATGAACTACTTCATAGGAACAGTTCCCACGTTAAGGAGTCAATACAGTATTAGGTCAATTGCCAGTTGCCTCTTCCAACTCATTCTAACTCCGTTTAACCTCTTATCTAGAGCCTGACTCTATTCTCAAGTGAATTCCACACTGGCATCCAGTAGGTGTTTGTAAAAATAAAACTATTTTAGAGAAGAGGCATTAGGAATCAGAACAGACTACCCAAATTTTCCTGCACCCAGCTCAGACAGCCATCAGACAAAAGAATCAAAAGGAAAGCTACGCGTCGTCACTGTGTGACACCTGAAGCTACAGCCAAGAAGACAGTGTGCAGAGGCTGGTGCAGCTCAGTGCAACCTCTTCAACTGCAAACCCCAAACCACAGCACAGGCAACGCTGGGTGAACCAGAACCAAGTCGGTGTTGGGGGAGGGGGGTCAGGAAGCCCTACAGAAAACAGTGTATCACATGAGAATGACTACAAATGGGAGCAAGGGATTAGGAGTTACTGGGTAGGGGAAAAGCCATTATTCTATTCAAGTACAAGTTCAGTACCAGCAAGAGCTAAAAAGATTAAGTAGACAAAATTTCTTTAGGGAGACTAAAACAAAGACAGTATTAAATTAAAAACTGGGGTTTCCCTGGTGGCACAGTGGTGAAGAATCCACCTGCCAATTCAGGGGACACAGGCTCGAGCCCTGGTCCGGGAAGATCCCACGTGCCACGGAGCAACTAAGCCTGTGCGCCACAACTACTGAGCCTGAGCTCTAGAGCCCGCGAGCCACAACTACTGAGCCTGTGAGCCACAACTACTGAAGCCCACGCACCTAGAGCCGTGCTCCACAACAAGAGAAGCCACCGCAATGAGAAGCCCGCACACTGCAACAAAGAGTAAGCCCCGCTCGCCACAACTAGAGAAAGCCCGTGCGCAGCAACGAAGACCCAACGCAGCAAAAAAAATTAATTAATTATTTTTTTTAATTAAAAGAATTTAAAAATAAAAACAAAATCCAAGGAAAAGGTAAAGATGAATGCTTTAAGGTCATTAAAAAACCAACTGCAATAGCAAGCCCTAAGGCAGTAACTGGCAAATGGGAGTGGCAATAAAGTATAATAATTTAAAAAGAACAACATTTGAGAACCAGAAGTACTGGTATGGTTTGGGTTTTTATTGAAGAATAGCATGTTTTCCTTGAGTTCATAAAAGGATGTGCCATGGCATGCAGTTTTTAAAACACTTCAAAGTTCTCAGTCTAGAGCAACAAAAGTGGTAAGCAGTTTCTAAGCCTAAGTCCCAGGAACGCTCAGTTTACTATCACTGCCCATCTCCGAAGAATATGAGCGCAGCCACAGGAAAACCCAATAACTGATCTGCAGCAGGCTTTTTCTGGGGGTAGGCTAGAGTGACCATACTTACTGGAGTCCTCCCACTGGAATAAATGTAGCTTCCACGCAGAATAATACAAAAATCCCAGTACCAGAAAAAGGCAGAGGGCTAGCAGCAGATTGCGTACAAATACCAAGAGTCCCATCTTCACATGATTTACGATTTCCTACATGACCTAAAAAAAAAAAAACCAAAAAACAATTTAGGTCTTAACTGATAAAGCAATCATCTTATTGATATACTCTACCTTAAAATAAGTATTTATAGGAGAATTTCCAAATGAAGAACCACCTAGAATTACCACTGAGTTGATGACCTGGCATCCTCCAACCTGCTCAAGCCCGGCTCAAAGAACAGCTTCACCATCAGTCAGCATCCAAGCCAGAAATCAGCAGTCATCCTTGTGTCCCTCCTCTCGCTCATTCCTAACACCCAATCAATGACCAAACTCTGGCAAGTCTAACCTCCCAAATAAATCTCAAATCACACCCCCTTCCCACCATCACTACCCTAGCCCATGCCACCACTGTATTCCCACAAGTTTCCACGCCTCCAAATTTGCACTCTCCCAAATCCAGCTTCCACATACCACACGAACAGTCTGTTAATAACACAGAGTCTAACATTCCCTCCCTGCTTCAACCCCTTTGTATTAGTATTCTACTGCTGCTCTAACAAATTATCACAAACTCAGCAGCCTGAAACCACTCAAATTTATTATCTCAGAGCTCTGAAGGCCAAAATTCCAGCTATAGTGTGGCTCAGCAGGGTCCTCTGCATAAGGTGTCACAAGGCCAAAACCAGGGGCTGAACAGGGCCGCACTCCTTTCTGGAGACTCTGGAGATGAACATACTTCCAAGTTCCTTCAGGCAGTTGGCTGAATTCAGTTTCTTGCAGCTGTAGGGCCCAAGTCCCTGTCTCCTTGCTGGTTATCAGACAGTGTTTGCTCCTGTTTTCCATGTGGTACATTTCAGTAGTGGTGGGTTAAGTCCCTCTTACTCTGATCTCACCAACTTCCCCTTCTACCACATCTTGATTCTGTTTCCAGCCGGAAAAACTTCCTTGCTTTTCAGGTTCATGCAATTAGATTGGGCCCACTTGAATAATCCAGGATAACCTCCCTACTTTAAGGTCTGTAGCCTTAATTTCACGTGCAAAGTCCCTTTTGCCATGTAAAGTAACACGTTTACAGATTCTAAGGATTAGCGTGTGGACATCTTTGGTTGTTGTTTTTTCTTCTTTTCTTTTTGGCCACGCCGTGCAGCATGCAGGATCTTAGCTCCCTGACCAGGGATCGAACCCACGCCCCCCTACAGTGGAAGCACGCAGTCCTAACCACTGGACTGCCAGGGAATTCCCACATGTGGACATCTTTGAGGGACCATTCTGCCTAACAGACCTTTCATTAAATTCTCAATTCCTTTAAAATAAATTAATTGCTCCTTAGAGTCTAGTAGCTTCTCATTGCACCCCTATTTACTCTCCAACCATCTCCTGCTTCTCCCAACCTCATTTGTATCCTATGCTCTAGCCCCTCTTCTTTCTAGTCACTGAACATTTCTCTCCTCAAGGTCTGTCTGGAATACATTCTCCACCACCTATTTCACCTGCTGCACGTTCTTTGATACTCACCTTAAATGTAGCATCAGCCAAGAAGACTTCCTAGGAGCACCCTTCCCAAACCCCACTCAGCTATCTTAGTCATGAAATAATCTATGAGAGATATTATAAATATTATAACCTATGTATACATATTATAAATGAAGTGATAAAGAGTTAGCACTTGCAGACTATATAATTGTCCACCTAGAAAAGCCAAGAGAATCAACCGAAAAATCATTAGAACCAATAGAAAATTCAATAAAGTAGGTGACTATATGATTTACTTACAAAAATCAACAGCTTCTTAAAAACTATACCAGCGATAACCAATTAAAAACTGTAAGGGGGAAAAATTCCACTCATGATGGCAACAAAATCTATAAAATACCTAAAACTAAACTTCGGAAGAAATGAACAAGATTTTCACCAAAGGACATAAAAGATCCAAATAAATAAACAGACATAACAGGTTCCCAAGTGAGAAGATTCAATATTGGAAACATGTCAGTTCTCCTGAAATGTCAGTTCTCTATAAATTTAGTCAAAACCCATGATTTTTTAAAACTTAGATCTAATGTTAATCTGAAGAGTTCATGCCCAAGAAGAATGAAGAAATTTTTTTAACGAACAACAATGAGGGATTCCCTGGTGGCACAGTGGTTAAGAATCCGCCTGCCAATACAGGGGACATGGGTTCGAGCCCTGGTCCGGGAAGATCCCACATGCTGTGGAGCAACTAAGCCTGTGTGCCACCACAACTACTGAGCCTGTGCTCTAGAGCCCATGAGCCACAACTACTGAGCCCGTGTGCCACAACTGCTGAAGCCCGTGCGCCTAAAGCCCGTGCTCCGCAACAAGAGAAGCCACCGCAACGAGAAGCCCGCATACCTCAATGAAGAGTAGTCTCCGCTCACCGCAGCTAGAGAAAGCCCGCGTGCAGCAACAAAGACCCAGTGCAGGAAAAATAAATAAATAAAATAAATAAATTTATTTTTCAAAAAAAGCTCCCACTGTATAGCACAGGGAACTGTATTCAATATCCTAATAAACCATAATGGAAAAGAATATGAAAAAGAATATATAAGCATATATTGGGTTGGCCAAAAAGTTATAGGAAACCCAAACGAACTTTTTGGCCAACCCAGTATATAATACATATATATCTGAATCACTTTGCTGTACACCAGAAACTAAGAAATTATAAATCAACTATACTTCGATTTAAAAAAATCAAATAACGCATTGTAGAAATGTAAATTGGTAGACTCTTTTGGGAGGAATTTGGAAGTACAGGTATCCCCTGCTTTTTGAAAGCTCGCTTTACACCACTTCGCTTCTATGAAAGACCTAAATGAAACAAACCCAAAGAAGATTTTCACTTTTATCAAAAGAGGTGAAAATAGCTTTCAGCATGTTTTGCATCCAGCGGTTATAGAGGCAGCGGGCACCCAGAGCAGCGAGAGTAGCACCACCAACCTCCTTTCCCAGGAAGTACACTCGGCATTTCTGCATCAAACCACCATAGATAGCTTTGAATTCTATCTGTGAGCATCTGTGCTTTATCTTGATTTATTTTGTGCATCTGTTAGCAAGATGTGTCCTAAGGTATCAGAAAAGCCTAAGAGAACTTGTAAGGGTGTTGTGCTCAGCATAAAAATGGACGTAATCAAGCATTTAGATTGTAGTGAACAAAATAAAGATGCGCTTGCTTCGAACGTTCCTGTGTCCACCATTCAAACTACTTACACTCAGAGGGAAAGAATATTGAAAGCTGCCGAAGTTACTATTGGTTCTGCTCGTAGGAAAGGGGTCTCTCTTAACTGGCATCCAGTAATGGATAAATTGGAAAGTCTGCTGCTTGAGTGGATTGATGGGTGTACAAAGCACAGTGTTGCATTAAGTTATCTTATACTTAAGGAGAAATCAGTCTTTTCAAAAAGCTGAAACGGAAAGCACTGGATGGGGAATTCTCTGGTGGTCCAGTGGTTAGGACTCCATGCTCTCACTGCTGAGGGCCCAGGTTCAATCCTTGGTTAGGGAACCGAAATCCCACAAGCTGCACAGCGTGGCCAAAAAAAAAAAGAAAGAAAGAAAGCACTGGACAATGGTAATGAAAGTGTTACGAGAGTCAAATTTAAAGGCAGTCATGCCACCAAGAAGGGTGGGATAGGGAGGGTGGGAGGGAGATGCAAGAGGGAGGAGATATGGGGACATATGTATATGTATAGCTGATTCACTTTGTTATACAGCAGAAACTAACACAACATTGTAAAGCAATTATACTCCAATAAAGATGTTAAAAAAAAAAAAAGAAAAAAGAAATAAAGGTAGTCATGGGTGGTTTCATTGGTTTTTGAGGCGAGGGCCGCTTCATAGCTTAAAAGTTACTGGACAGAGTGCTCTGGCTGATACTGGAGCTGCTGAAAAGTTCCCAGAAGGTGGCTGTTTACATAAGCAAGTGTTTAACTATGGCAAAGCTGTAGTTTACTGGAAAAAATTGCTGAGCAAGACCTTTCAAGAGAAGAAAAGCAGGCTAAGGGACACAAGGCATCAAAGGAGAGGTTTATCCTAATGCCTACTATTGACACCACTGGTGATGCTGTCCTAAGGCCTCAACTAATGTACCATTCAGAAAATCTGAGGGAACTTAAAGGCACTGATAAGAATACACTTCCTATTATGTTTCATTCACATCCAAGTGGTTGGAATACCCAAGTGATTTTTTTCTGAGTACATGAGTGGATACATTAGCCCTTCTGCTGAAAAATACTGTAGAGAAAATAACCTCCATAATAGGTGTCTTGTGGTTGTCAATAATTGTGCCGCTCATCCACCTGGCATTACCAGGTATAGCAGCAACATTTGTGCTGTGTTCTTACCGCCAAGTATGACATTGTTGCTGCAACTGCGTGGCCAAGGCCTAATAGCCAAATTAAGGCTTACTGTATGCAAAAATGTGATGCATTTTATTATAAGTGCCACTGACAGAGAGGGCAACTCCAGAGCATTATGAGAGATCTGGAAAAAATTAAAACATAAAATTTGCAATTGCTAGACTCACAGATATAGAGAACAAACAAGTGGTTACTAGTGGGGAAAGGGAAGGCGTGAGGGGCAATACAGGGGTAGGGGGAAAAAAAGGTTATTATGGGATTATATGAAATCATGTGTGTGACACTTTTGAAAATTGCAAAGCACTATAGAATACAAAGAATCTTTCATTCAATAAATAAATAAATAAAAATAAAACAAATAAATAAAATTGGCTACTGCTAAATCTGGAGATGCTTTCATTAGGCTAAAAGTCTTGGTGGGAATTGGCATTTGGAAGAGACTGTGTCCTGAAGTAATGAGCAATCTTAAAGGCTTCAAATCAACAATAAATATGGCAACAGTGACTATGGCTAAGGAGGCTGGGTTTGTGGAAGCTGATAAAGATGTTGAAGAGGTTTTAGCATCCCACGACCAAGAACTGACACACCAAGAGCTGATGCAACTGCAAGAGTAAAAGATATAGGTTGAAACTGAACTCAGTAGCAAACAGCTCATGAGTGAAGTCAACCAGAAACTAAATATAAAGCACTTACATGAGATTTTCACTACGAACGACAGTGCTGCAATGATTGCAGGAAAGTATGACTTTAATTTTGAAAGGACACACAAGTTTAGGACAGGTTTGCAGGATGTTTTGAGTGTCTATAAAGAATTGTATGATAGAAAAATGCGTGAGGCTAAGCAAATCAAGCATACTGTCCTATTCAAGCCTGTCACATCAGCCACAGCAGACAATGAACCTCAACCTTTGACATCAAGGCAGACAGCCATAGAAGGTGTAGACATAAGTGACCTGCCTGGTCTGATGGATTCAGACAATGATGAGATGTTGAGAAATGACCCTCTTCCCCTCTTTCCTACACCCTAGTCTCCTATACTTCCCACCAACCCAACCTCCAATGATTCAGCCTAACACACCATCACCACCACCTCTTAGCCTTCCAGTGTGCTTGCTGTCTTCTTGACTCTGGTGAGGGAAACTACACCATAAATACATTATTTCTATTTTATACAGGCTATGTATTTATCATGTCATTCCTGCTTTTAATATATGTTAGTGTTATTTTAGGTTTTAACTGTTATTTGGCATGATTTGGTAGTTATTCTTTGGGTCTGAGAACACTCAGAAAGTTTTCCGTATAAATTAATGGTATTTGCTTTTTCACTTCCTACCATTTTGGCTTCCGAAAGGTTTCATAGGAATGTTCTACTTTCAGATAGCAGGGGAAACCTGTATCTGTTGAAATTTACAACATTCACACACCTTGACTCCACATTTCTATTTCTATGACTTTTTTCCAAGAGTAACACTCCAACAACTATTTTAAAAGTATCAGTACATGGATGTTTATTAGCAACACTGATTATAAGAGCAAAATACTAGAAACAACTCAAATGTCCATCGATAGGGAACCAGACAAATACATTATGGTACATGTACACAATGATATTTATATCATTGCTATCACTGAGGTCTTGGCAGGAAGTAGACAGCACATGAAAAGGAGTTAACCAAAGGAATTAATGACAAGGTTTTTTGTAGGGTTAGAGGAACTACCCAGGGGCAGTGACACATCCAGGAACTAGCAACAATAGGAAGCTACTCCTACCTTGGAGCTGAAAAGGCAAAGAGAAAGAAGGGAGATACTGGAGCCCAGCAAGAGCTGGCTGGAGAAGAGAGGCCAGCCAGCAGGAGCAGTGGCCACAGAGGAACACATCTGCTACTACGGCCATGGCAAGGGACAGTAGGGGACAATAAATACTCTGACTTCTCTCACCACTGGTCCTCTGATACCCATCAGTGCCTTTCATCAGCTGATCCCAACTGGAAGCCACAAGGCAAGGAAGCCCAGATGGTACAGTTTGTAGAGGTCAGCCACCAGCACACAGAGAAAACAAGGTGGACAATGGATTTTTTTTTTTTTTTTTGGCTGCATTGGGTCTTCGTTGTTGTGCGAGGGCTTTCTCTAGTTGCAGCGAGCAGAGGCTACTTTTCGTTGCGGTGCGTGGGCTTCTCATTGCGGTGGCTTCTCTTGCTGCGAAGCATGGGCTCTAGGCGCACAGGCTTCAGTAGTTGTGGCGCACGGGCTCCAATAGTTGTGCCATGCAGGTTTCAGTAGTTGTGGCTCATGGGCTCTAGAGCTCAGGCTCAGTAGTTGTGGTGCACAGGCTTATTTGCTCCGTGGCATGTGGGATCCTCCCAGACCAGGGCTCAAATACATGTCCCCTGCATTGGCAGGCGGACTCTCAACCACTGCGCCACCAGGGAAACCCTACAATGGATTGATGAAGGCAGGAAAATAACAAGTACAGAATATGATGTAACAGTTAACAGAATGAGACACACAGGCATGTCCTGACATAGAAAAATAGTTAGAGTATACCGCTAAGTGAAAAAAAAATCTTGTAGAATAGTACGTATGTGAATGTATGTACAGCCCCATACTGGTGGTAACAAACAAGGAAGACAGTAATCTTTTTTTTTTTTTCGGTACGCGGGCCTCTCACTGTTGTGGCCTCTCCTGTTGCGGAGCACAGGCTCCGGACGCGCAGGCTCAGCGGCCATGGCTCACGGGCCCAGCTGCTCCGCGGCATGTGGGATCTTCCCGGACCGGGGCACGAACCCGCGTCCCCTGCATCGGCAGGTGGACTCTCAACCACTGTGCCACCAGGGAAGCCCCCGACAGTAATATTTAAAATTAAGGTTAAGAAGGAAGTACATAGATAAAAGAATACACACCAAGCTGTTGACAGTAATTACCTCTGAAAAGCGGGTTTGGAGAGGGTATTTTTCACAATGTATTTGTATATTTAACTTTAATATTTGTACTCATGCAAGTAATAAATGTACAAAGTTTTCAAAGTGAAATAGAAATTGGAGACTTGCATTTCCAGTAGCACAAAGAACATGTACTCTGTCCAATCCTCTGACAAAAACAATGAGAAATTTAAGGTATAAACAGCCTGCCTACAAAAAGCAGGTGGTTCTTGGAAAGATTTTTCTTCCCTTTTAAAAGGGGACTGAAGTGGCGGCTCCCAGCCCTTCCCCCCTCCTTCTGTCCTGAATGCAGATGTGACATCTGAACTGCCACAGCCATACTGTGACTTCAACCTAAGGCTCTGGCAGACACACAACCGTCAGTCAGTCAACGAATTTACCCATTTGTTCAACAGCTATGACAGTGAGAATGGCGAACTAGTCACCTATTTTATTTCTGACTTTTCCATTAAGGAAAAAGATTTTCAAATAAAGAAGTAGAACAAACAGCCTAAACAGGAAACTGATCTCCAGAAGTGGGTGACATACAAAGAAGCAAATAAGAGCTTAAAATAAGCCAAAGCCTCCAAGACAAGGAGGAGTGTAACATCTCGATATTCGGAAAGAGATGAAATTTCAAACTCACTGCCAGGACAAAAGCTTGACAACACATTCTAGTGGTGAGGCTGTGGGGAGAACGCCCATACATTGCTGGTGGTAGGAGGGATTTGGCAGTATCTAACAAAACCATACATGCTTCTACCCTTTAACCCGATGATCTCACTTCTAAGAAACTATCCCAAAGATACACTGACAAAAATACAAAAAGATTTATGCACATGGCTACTTATTGCAGCACTATTTGTAATATAAGAGAAAAAAACCCTTCAGTAAGGACTGAATAAACTATGGTGTATTCACAAAATAGAGGATTATGCAGCCATAAAAAGGAATGAGGGAGCTTCCCTGGTGGTGCAGTGGTAAAGAATCCGCCTTACAATGCAGGGGATGAGGGTTCAATCCCTGGTCAGGGAACTAAAATCCCACATACCGCGGGGCAGCTAAGCCCACACGCCGTACCTACTGAGCTCACGCGCCTCAACTAGAGCCTGCGTGCCGCAAACTACAGAGCCCACGTGCCCTGGAGCCCGTATGCCACAACTAGAAAGAGAAAACACGCACACCACGACTACAGAGAAGCCTGCGCACCATGACGAAAGATCCCACGTGCCTCAACAAGGATCCCGCGTGCACAACTAAGACCTGACGCAACCAAAAATAAATAAAATAAATAAAAAATAAAAATAAATCTTAAAAGGAATGAGCTCTCTCTCTCTCTTCCTTTCTGAATAACTTAATCTAAAAGCCATTAGGCTTTAGGGGCCAAGCAAGGTAGGCACATATATCTGGAGTTAAGAGGGGGAGGACCATCAGGCCATCATGATAAGTCTGGGGGTATGGCAGGAGGTGATAAGGGACTGACCAAATAAGTAAATATACTGAGGCTAACAGGAGCCAGATTTCTCAGTGATGGAGAAGTGAGTTGAAAATGTAGAAAAAGAAAAACTAGAATAAATCTTTTGGGTTGTACTGGAATTGAAGGTATCAGCGTGAACTGATGGTTTTCAATATATACACATACAAAAATATAAAAATAACTATAGATGTGGACAGTGTATGTGTGCTTTTGTGTATGTACATGCTTGTAAGCCCTAGCTCTGTCCACTGAAAGGGCCTGGCAGCAATCATATCCCAGTAGCAATAGGCACACCTAGCACCTCGATCTTGGTTTTTAAATACTATTCTCCACTATGTAATAGGAACCAGGGGGTCCCTGGCAGAATGGCTGATTCCAGGGCTGAGGCAGAGAAGGCACTATCAAGATAAGCCTGAAAGTAGGAAAGTGCTCAAAGAGTGCCATGTGAAAAGGAAAATGCAGTCAGCTTGAGGGACTCCTAATGGCCAGGTCTGGGGCAATTTAGACTGATAATAACAGATTATGACCCATTAAATAAGAATTTAATAAGTGAGGAGAGGAAAAAGCTCTCCCTTACAGTGGAATGAGTGTAGAATAATGTAATTAGAAAATCACTATTTAGCAATCATTTTAGTAATAATTCAGCTACGAAACATCAAAGGATGCTAAAATTAATAAGTAGTATTTTGAGAAATGGGATATTATATCATCTTAAAGTATCTCCCCACAAGATACTTATTAATTACAGAGAGCAAAAGAGTAATTTTACAATGCAGAAACCTGATAGACACCACCACAGACTAGCTGAAGGATATATGGGAGTTCTTGTAATATTTTTGCAACTTATTTGTAAGTCTGAAATTATTTCAAAATTAAAAGTATTTAAAAAAGAAAAAAACTTAAACCAAATGCGCAAATAAATGTTCAAATAAACATCAAATGATATTATGCAGCCAATTAAGATGTTGTTTATGAAAAAATTTTAATGACATGGAAAAATGCTTATGATATAGTAACAAATGAAAAACGTTGAAAGAAAGAAAGAAAGAAAAAGACCAGAATAAAAACATAAGAACACTAACAGATGAATGCAGAGAATTTTTCTGGCTGCAGGAGGGTACCTGGCCTCCCTGCACAGCCATGAAAAAAAAGCACACAGGGGCTTCCCTGGTGGCGCAGTGGTTGAGAGTCTGCCTGCCGATGCAGGGGACACGGGTTCGTGCCCCGGTCCGGGAAGATCCCACATGCCGCGGAGCGGCTGGGCCCGTGAGCCTTGGCCGCTGAGCCTGCGCATCCGGAGCCTGTGCTCCGCAACGGGAGAGGCCACAACAGTGAGAGGCCCGCTTACCGCAAAAAAAAAAAAAAAAAAAAGCACGCAGGTAAAGAGCTACAAGTGCTCACAGCAAACTCTCTTCAGCATGTAGAGGGAATGTAGCAGCTGGACTCATCCCCTCCTCATGCATTCATCTTATCTCAGAGAAGGATCTGTCTCTCTTCTGTTTAAAACTAATGTAACAAACACCAAGTGCCAGGGATTATGCAAGGCACAGAGGACACTAAGACAATCAGATTTATACCCTGCCCTAGAGAAGTTTGACTTCTCACTCCCCATTCATTCTTCCACCCACCACAATCTGATCTGGCTTCCAATCCTACCTGTCGCTCAATTAAGTTTACCACTGACCTCTTAATTGCCAAAGCCACTGGACACCAGGGTCCTCCCATGACTTGACCTTTCTACAGCATCCGAAACTGTAAGAGACGTACAGTGTGGTGGTAAGAGCTCTTTCTTGTCTTCTTTACTTAGCAACACCAACTCATCTTCTAGGACTCTGTTCAAGTCTTACCTCCTTCAGAAAGCTTTCCTTAAACACTGCCCAACACTATGGCAATCTGTGCTCCCGAAACACCCAATGCTTACCTCTATCACAGCAACTGTAAAATATCTTATCTATTTTTCTGTCTCTGTAAGGAATTAGCATACAATTTGAAAGCAGAATCTATAACTTAGGTCTGTGAATCACCTACATATAACAGCACAGCACTTAGTACACAGCACATTCAAGAAGTGTTTGTTTAAAGATAAAATAAATTAATATATTTCTAATTATATTCCCCCAACTCTAAACACAATTAATATAATTTGTACACATTCCAAAAAGTAATATATACTAAAGACATAATGTGTGTGTGTGTGTGTGTGTGTATAGAGAGAGAGAAAGATAGAGACACAGAGGAGGGAGGACAGAGGAGAGGAGCGGGAGGGGGAGGGGGGAAGAGAGAGAGGAAGGGAGGGAGAGAGGGAGAGAGGGAGAGGAGAGAGAAGGAGAGACAGAGGGAGGGAGAGAGAGGGAGCACACGAGCAATTTTAAATGTAGAGAGAAGCTTAGGGTGCTGTCTCAGGCTTTTTATATTCTCATTCCACAGATATCCCCAAGGCAATCTCATTCCACTTCCATGATTACAATTACCATCCTTATCCCAAATTTTATATATTCCATCCAGATACTTCTTCTAAGTTCCATGTCCATTTATTTAACTTTTTTTTTTTTTTTTTTGGCCTTACCGTGCAGCTTGCAGAATCTCAGTTTCCCGACCAGGGACTGAACCCAGGCCCTGGCACTGAAAGCCCAGAATCCTAACACTAGGCCACCAGGGAACTCCATTTATTTAATTTCTGTATCATCATCTAGATGTTTCACAGATGTCTCAGACTTCCCAAAAAAACCTCCTCTTTCTCCAGTATTCACTATTTCAATAAAAGGCAACACCTTCACAGGTGCTTCTGTCAAAAACCTGGAAATTATCCTTGACACTACCCTGCTTCTCACTCTCACCCTCCATATATAATCAGTCATCCAGCCCTGTGAATTTTACCTCTTAAATACTTCTTAAATCCATCTGTCCCTCTATCTCCACTGCTATCATCGTATTTCAAGTCACTATAACCCTTTGTTTGGGCTACAACTATAGCTTCCTAATAAGCCTCCCATGTCCATTCTTTTGTGTGTGATAAATTTGACGTTACATTTTGTAAATTTAAGGTGTATAGCGTGTTACTTTGATATATTTATATACTGTAATATGACTGCCATTTAAGCAATATTTATTACATTATAGTACAATATTATTGTCTATATTCATTATACTGTATGTTAGATCTCTATGGCTTGTTTACTACTTGCTACAAGTTTCTACCCTTAACCGTCATCAGACTTATTCCCCCATCCCTCAACCTCTGGTAACCTCCATTGACTCTCTGCTTTTGTACAGGTTTGCTTTTCAGATTCCACATATAAGTGATATTGTGCAGTACTTGCCCTTCCCTGACTCATCTCACTTAGCATAATGTGCTCAAGGTCCATCCATGTTGTCACAAATGGCAGGATAGCCTCCTTTCTCATGGCTGAATAAATATTCCATTGTGTATATGTACCACATCTTTTTTTATCCAGTTATCTATTGATGGGCATTTGGGTTGTTTCCATATCTTGGCTATTGTGAATAATGCTGTGATAAACAGGTGTGTATGTATATTTCATCCTGTTTTCATCTCCTTTGGGTACTTCCATATTCATTCTTGATCCTCTTCAATTCATTCTCCACATAGCAGCCAATGTGGATCTATTTTATTCCCAGGTTTAAACTTTGTAAATTTCCCACTGTCTTTAGGGTAAAGTCCCAAACCCCTTAACAGGGCCTATAAGACTGCATGATCTGGCCCCTGCCCACATCTCCTCCCATCTCTGTTACCATCTCTCACCACCTTACCTCTGTGAGTCTGCAACAATGAACGTCTTTCAGTGTTTTGAACTTGTCATCCTGTCTCCTAATGGCAGGCTGAAGCCTTCTTGACCCTACCACTTCACCTAGCCAACTGTCACTCCGCCTTTAAGTCTCAGCTTAAAAGTTAATTCCACAGGGAAGCCTTACCCATCTCCACACTTTAGGTTAGGTCTCCCTATTAGAAATTCCCACAGCACCCGTATACCCCCATCCATTACATAATGCATTTATACTCAGGAGTATTTACAGTAATTTGCTTAAAATTTTATTCTGGCTAATCCAGGCAGTGAACAGGTCTATTTTATTCACCATTGCATCCCTGGTAGATATTCAAAAACTATCTGCTCACTGACCAAATGTTCAGTCACTTATAGTCTGCTCAAAAAAAGGTACAAAAGGTACATAAAACTAGGTTGTTCTAATTAGCCATAAAAGAAAATTCCACAAAAATTTGAACTCACTGAAACAAAGTACACCAAACTCCTGTCATTTCTAAAACATCCTACAATGTGGTTATTTTCTAAACTATACCTAGCAAAAATTTTTAGTCTGAAATGTTAGAATTTTGTTGACCTTCAAATAGCAGCCATAATGAATATGAACTCAATTATGACAAAATTACACAGAGCAAAAGCCACAAAGTATTTCCTGAACATGTCTCCCGTGAATCCTTTTGAGGCAAGCTAATTAGAAACTATTACGTACTATTTATTACCCAGCTTCCTGAACAAGTTACTGAAAAGATCGATTTTTTTAAATGGTTTTGCTGAATGTATACTTCCTTTTCAGACTTTATGCATGACTAAGCAGATTTAAGTAGTTAATTAACATGCAATATATTACCTTATTCTATGCAGAAGAATTGTGTATTTTCTAATTGCAAGTCAATGCAGGGGAAAAAATAATCAATATTGCTAATATTCACATAGTACTTACTGCAGACTAGCCACAGTTCTCAAAGTTTTATATGATTTAATTCACTGAATCTTCTCAACAATCCTACAAGGTTATCATTCTCATTATATAGAGAATAAACTGAGGTACAGAGAGGTAAAATTATCTTATCTAAGATCATAGAGCTAGAACGTGGCAGACTGAGGATTCAAATCCAAATGATCTGACTTCAGTCATATAATTTTTTTCATTTGAAGAAGTTATATGGTACAACAGAACAAAAATGAAACGTAACCAGTGAAGAATCTAAACAAAAGTGGAAGAAAGGAAAGGGGAGGGTCAAGGGGAAGTGTGGTAAAGGAAGAGCACACAACAGAAAAAACTTTGTCACAGGATGGATACAGATCATTAACAAAGGTTCTACCAGCCCCTCCGCCACTCCCAAAAGGCTCTAAAAAAACAAGCGGTAACTAAGAGCCAAGATTAAAGTGAGAGCCTCAGGGAAAAAATAGTGAAACAACATTTTTTAAGTAAATTTAACACTCAGGAAAAGTGAAGAAAGAAAAATAACACCACCACAAAAACAAAAGGCTCCATGAAAGGAACAATTAAGAACTGCTGAAAACACAAGAGTCATGAAGGCCCTGGTGGATAAAATGTGAGGAAGACAAAGGGCTTCCCTGGTGGCGCAGTGGTTGAGAGTCCACCTGCCGATGCAGGGGACACGGGTTCGTGCCCCGGTCCGGGAAGATCCCACATGCCGCCGGAGCGGCTGGGCCCGTGAGCCATGGCCGCTGAGCCTGCGCGTCCGGAGCCTGTGCTCCACAACGGGAGTGGCCACAACAGTGATAGGACCGCTTACCGCAAAAAAAATAAAATGAGGAAGATAAAATGAAAAAAGAATAAAAGGTTTAAAAGGATTTACCAAAACAAACCCAAACAAAAAACAAAAACAAAAATACAATAGTTGCCATAGGAGATCCAGCATAGGTATGATTGGTGTCTGAAAAAGAGAACCAAGGATACAGAACAAAAAAAAGATATGCAAAAATGGATAATCAGAGAGAACTGGGCTGAGGGCAAGTTGGCCCAAAAATACAGAGTCCCAGCTTCTCTGAGCCCCAACAGCCAAGGTGGCAAGGATAACCTGAAGATCTGCAAAGGGAATTAAAAAGCTAAGGGTATGCTGAGGTTCCGATTACCTGCTGTGTGGATTACAGACTTACTGCCTCTTAGCTCCAAATTCATCCTTTTTGCTTGCTCTGTGAAAATGGATCTGGGCCCTTTAAATATTTTCCTTTTGCTAGTTGACATGATGTCAAGCTTTGTCACTAGACGGTGCTGGAAAGCCATGGCTTCTGGGTTCTAGTGTGTTCCAGTGTGTTCCTCTAGGTAGGCTCCTGCAGCACACAGGACTTTTCCAGTGGACAGCAGCCAGCAGTGAGCAGCGGCCAACAGCTTCCCTCAGCACTTCTCTTGGGCAGTTTTGTAGCAGAGTGCCTCTGGTGGGACGTCTCTCTGTAAACAGCTTTCCCCAGTACCCAAGACGGCAGATTTCTGGCAAGCTCCACCATGCAGCATCACAGTGGCTCATCTGCAATCCAGTGAGCCATTGTCACGTCCACTACACCAAAGTCTGAATCTCAGCCTGTGGTGGGTGTGAGGCAGGTTGGGGAGCTCTTTGTTGAGCACTCTAGCTCATCCCTGAGGTGGTGGCTGCTCCTTGGATCTGTTTCTATATTCTCTAGAGTTCTCTTTACTTCTTTTTGACAGCGTTATTGAGATATCATTCGCATACTATACAATTCACCCATTCAAAGTATACCTTTCGATGGCTTTTAGTATTTTCAGAGTTGTGCAAACATGACCACAATCAATTTTAGAACATTTCTATTACCCCGAAATGATTCCCCACACCCCTTAGCTGTCATCCCCTACAAACCTCCAGCCCTGCGCAACTACTAAACTCCTTTGTTCCATAGAATAGGCAAATGTTTATAGATATCTCATATAAATGGAATCAAACAATATGTGGTCCTTTGTGACAGGCTTCTTTCACTTAGCACAATGTTTTTAAGGTTTGTGCACATCAGTACTTCATTTCTTTTTATTGCCAAATAACATTCCATTATATGGACCATCTTTTATTTATCCATTTGTCAGTTGATGGACATGTGGGCTGTTTCCACCTTTTGGCTGAATAATGCTACAATGCATATTCATGTACAAATTTTTATAGGGACATAAGTTCTAATTTCTCTTGGGTATATATGTAGGAGTGAAATATACCCAGGTCATATGGTAACTCTATGTTTAACTACTTGAGGAAATGCCACTGTTTTCCCACCAGTGTATGAGAGCTCTGATTTCTCCACACCTGTGCCAACACTCATTATCTGTCTTTTTGATTATAGCCAGCCTAGTGGGTGGGTAGGAAGTGGTATCTCATTGTGGTTTTTTTTTTTTTTTTTTGCAGTACGTGGGCCTCTCACTGTTGTGGCCTCTCCCGTTGCGGAGCACAGGCTCCGGACGCGCAGGCTCAGCGGCCATGGCTCACGGGCCCAGCCGCTCTGCAGCATGTGGGATCTTCCCGGACCGGAGCACGAACCCGTGTCCCCTGCATCGGCAGGTGGACTCTCAACCACTGCGCCACCAGGGAAGCCCCTCATTGTGGTTTTGATTTGCATTCCCCTGATGGCTAATGATGTTGAACATCTTTCCAAGTGCTTATTTCTTTACAACTTACTAGCTAATCTCGTTACTCCGATTCACTGTTAAAGTTAATAGTCCTTACATTAAACTCTACCTGCTGAAAGTACCAAGTCATTGGACCTAGACTTGTGTAACATGGGCAGTCAGTGACTTTCTGAGTACAAATTAGATATCTACACCAAGGTTTTAAAAATGGAAGGCAGAAGAGTAAAACTGCAAAGATTTTGTCCCTGGTCAGATGTTCCCTTTATTAGTAGCTGAGAAAAAAGCCTAGGGGAGAGGGGTAAAAATCCAAGGAAACAGAACTTTCAGTTTTGCATGTTTTAGTTCATTTCTGTTTTTACAAACAAAAAGCCTTTCTGAATAAGAGCTGTTAATGTTTGGTTTTATTGGGTTTCTGATTATTTGTTTTAATGGTGTGTTCAGAGGACAAGCTTCTAGACCTAATTCTTTATTTGGAAAAGTTGACTCCAATCAGTCTTGAGAAAATGCAACTGGAATATTTGAAAAGATGATCTTGCTTTGGGCCAGCTGAGATAAAATGGTGGGGACTGGTGATGAAGGTGGCTGGGAGACGGCAGCATGTCCAGAAAACTGGAAACAGAAGGTTGCAGCACAAAAGCAGTCAAGAACAATACTTAAACATGGGCATGGCTGTGTTCCAATAAAACCTGCCGGCCTGTTTGCTGGCCCCTGCTATGCATGGTATATAGACATACAACATGTAGCAAAACCACAAGAGCATAAAAACATGCATGGGAATTTTAAAACTTTAAATTCAAGATAGTGTTTTCTCTGGTGAAGGACGGAGGAGACCAGGGAAAAATACATGAGGCTTTTACTGGAACTGTAATGTTCTGTTTCTTAAAAAAAAACAAAAACTGAAGTAATATGGCATATTAAGATTTGGTGATGGCTATCATCATATTATTCTGTTCTTGTATGTGTAAAATACATCATTAGAAAATACAAGATAAATGCTCCCTTTCATTGCTATTATGTCTCTGAGACTTCAGATGTCTTAGGCCTATGTAGTAGTTCCACATTGTTTATCTGCTCATATCTTTTTTTAAAAAGGGCAAGGAAAAAAATATAATATTGCAGAATAACGATGCTGGAACCACGATGGAAGCTATGCCATCTTATCAGTCCAGGCAGAAGCCATTACTACACACCTGAGTATAGCAGTAGGAACACAGTGTGGTACCTGCCCTCAAGAACAGTGTGATGCATGTAGTTAAACAGGTACGGACATTATGAGGTGGTGGAAATTTATGACTGTCTGTGAGGTTTCAGAAAAGCTTCAGTGAAGAAGCTGAAGCAGTAAAAAGGTAGAGAGGCTTTAGATGCCATGCTAAGGGGTCTGAAATTTATCCCACTGGCAATGGAGAACCAGTGAAGGGAGTAAGCAGAGAAATGATATAGTCCTATCTGTACTTTAGAAAGATCACTTGAGTAGCAATACAGAGGACAGCCCGGAAAAGGCCAAGCAAGAGCAAGAAGAGGCTGTTGTAACAGCCAAGGCCATTCACTGTCAGAGAGAATAGACATCTCAAAGGCACACAAAGATTCACCAAGGTAACAAAAGAAAATACCAGAACTCCTGTTTATAAACTTTTCTGATATTTAATTTCAGTGGACACTGGCCTCCTCAAACAATCCCTATGTCAGACATCTTGGGGCACATGAGGAAGAATCCTCAAAAAGTGTGAAAGTTCCAGAGCGTGGGGGGTAATGGTACCATTACGTAATTACCATTTGCTTCGTGATGCAGTGCAGTTTATGCATTAAGTGACATCAATGTGGTTAATTTCATAAAAA
Organism: Monodon monoceros; assembly: GCF_005190385.1. NCBI lineage: Eukaryota > Metazoa > Chordata > Mammalia > Artiodactyla > Monodontidae > Monodon > Monodon monoceros. The sequence continues at coordinate 145,456,610 of NW_021703774.1, forward strand.
TTGGATCATACTTTAAATAAATAGGATCATAACTAAACTTGACAATGAGATGGTGAGTAACCATGAAACTCTCGTGCCTCAAAGAAGTTCTCTGGTTATCATCTGGCCAAGCATGTATAAGACTTCCAGAACTTAAAGAGCAGCTGTATATTCTTCTTTTACAAACATACTGGTGTTCCAAGTTTGCTAAACTTTTCTGGGATGGCAAATGTCTGTTAATAGTATGGCACCTAGAAGATTTTCCAAAATACACACATCTGCCCTTTCAAGGTGAAGAACATGTCTTAACAAAAGCTAGAAACTAGTTTTGTTCGTTTGTTTGTTTGTTTTTAAAGAAAATACGTTGAGTGCATTTTGACAACAGATGTTTGGCAGTCTTTCCATCCTTATGTTATTTTGTTGCCAAAAAGATGTAAAAGTGTCATTTATAAAAACTCTCATATCTACATGCCAGCAGTTCTCAAACTGTGGTCCAAGGACCCCAGACAGTCCCCAAGACCCTTTCAGTGGATCTGAAACAGGAGGGAAGGGGGCAGGGCACAACCTTTGAAAGAATGACATAGCTCTAGAACATGACATAAACTGATTAGAACCAAATGGGTCCAAGATGGTGGACAAGTCGACTTCCACTAGACCTTGAGCCTCAGTATTTGCTCACTGTAACATATCAGCAAGCTAAATGACACACCCACAAGCGCCATGACAGTTCCAAGACAGACCACAGGATTAAAAAGTGGGCCGTTGCCCAATTCCTGGAAATCCCTTCCCCTTCCTGAAATAGCTGGAATACTCCTCCCACTCATTAGCCTATGAAATTACCCACCCCTATAAAAACTGACAACCCCATACCCTGGTGCCTTTCTCACCTTCTGAGATGGCCCACACTGTGTCTGTGGAGTGTTTCCCTCTAAATAAACCCACTTCTTACCTATCACTTTGTCTCTCACTGAATTCTTTCTGCGATGAGACATCAAGAACCTGAGTTTCATTAAGTCCTGAAACCAGTGTGTGATCTCAGTTGGAAGACTGTGGCTTTTGGCCGGGTTCGAGTCCCAGCCACATGAGTTCAAATCCCAATCTGGGTTTAGGCTGGGTTTGAGTCCTGGCACGTGGGTTCAATCCCAATCTGAGGTGCACAGTTTCAGATCCACGAGTTCAAAACTGTTTTCACAGTAATTCTCAGACATTATTTGCCCTGTTCACTCTCTTTCTCTCACCAAGGGTCCAGCACAGTTTTCCAGAGGCTATATAACACATGATGACATGTGACTATATCACTGTCCTCACAGCTAACGGAATGCGTGCTTGTGTATTCTCGTGACTTAAAATTTTCTCAGTAACTTTTAATACATTAAATATCAATAGACAAAACCCATAAAATTAAAGTTCTTTGGGGTTTCAATAATTTTTATAACTTATAAAGGGGTCCTGAGATCAAAAACTCTGAAAATCACTGCCATATACTTTGAAAACTTAGGAACAGAATATTCTAACCTGTTTAACATATTTCAAACACAAGGTTTCTGTGGGGTTTAAGTCATGTCAAAAACACATAAACATGCCATCGTTCCATTATTTTGTAAAGAAAACTAACATCAAGGAAAAGGGGAATTTACTGACATATAGACAAATAATAAGACAAGGCAGTAGATAACATTTAATCAGAATAATATAAGTCGTGCAGAAGTTCACAGGGAAGGAACTCCTGTCAACCAGGATGACCAGGCAGAACCTAAAGGAGAACAAATTGGGATTAAACCCCTATTATCATCTTTACAAACATTTCAGAAGAAGACTGAGGAGGAGCAAAATTTCAGGGGGACACAGTCAACAACGATGATGACACGCTGAAGAAGCGCACACATTTTAGCAGCCCAAGCAGTGAGCACATTAAAACATCAGCGACAAGAGTGTATGCACACGTGCATGTGTCACTTCTGGGTGAGGGCTGGGAATGGCTGAATGACCATATATAATTTGTTGGCATTTAAAGAATGTTTAAATTGGTACGATATTCATATCAACCAACTGTTCCCTTCTTGATCTCAGGATAATTCTCTCATGCCCAACCCACCCAGACCACCATCACTGTGGCGCAGTGGTTAAGAATCCGCCTGCCAATGCAGGGGACACTGGTTCAAGCCCTGGTCCGGGAAGATCCCACATGCCGCGGAGCGGCTGGGCCCGTGACCCATGGCCGCTGAGCCTGCGCGTCCGGAGCCTGTGCTCCGCAACGGGAGAGGCCACAACAGTGAGAGGCCCGCGTACCGCAAAAAAAAAAGTACCGCAAAAAAAAAAAAAAAAAAAAAAAGATGTATAAATAAAACCACAGTGTTGGCAGATGATTTTAGGCTAACGATCACCTACTGTGGACCAGGGAATATACTAAGCATTAAGAATCTTAAAACTGGGACTTCCCTGGTGGTCCAGTGAAAAATCCACCTTCCAATGCAGGGGACATGGGTTTGATCCCTGGTCGGGGAACTAAAATCCCACATGCCGTGGAGCAACTAAGCCCGAGCCCGTGCACCACAACTACAGAGCCCACGCACTCTGGAGCCCGCACACCACAGCGAAAGATCCCGACATGCTGCAACTAAGACCCGACACAGCCAAAAATTACTTACTTACTTACTTAATTTTTTAAAATCTTAAAACTATTATTTTTATGATAAGAGGTCCCTTATGTATTTAATAGTACAGGAGCAGGCTTTTTACAACTATTTGCTCAAATTCTCAGAACCTTGCAAGGTAGGTATTTTTATCCGCATTTTACCAATTTTACACAAGAGGTTCTGAAGCCTGCCCAAGGCCACACCTTAGAAACTGGTGAAGCCATGATGGAAATCTTGGTCTGCTGACTCTCCTCTACCCCCAGGCAGGACATGGACACACCCTTACTATTACTGCAGTAGCCTAAATGGTAACCTTCCCTCCAGCCTCACCTCATTCTAAGCTCTCTTCATCCATAATATTTTATGACCCTGTAGCAGACATGGCACTATGGTTGCAAACCTCAGAACCTCCCATGTCAGAGAAACAGGACATTCACTCCTCTGCTGCCTCCACACACACTGATCTTCCTAAAAGGCAAAGCTGATGAAGTCATTTCCTACCTTCAAACCCTTCAGTGGCTCCTCCTCCTCATCACAATAAACTCCTGAACTCACAAGCTTCAGTCTAACTTCTACAGCCTCCACACACTCCCCAAACATACCCTATTCTCCTGCCTTTCAAGCATCTTCAGAATGCAGCCACACTCTCTTGTGTTTCTAGGCCATTACACATTGTTTCCTGCCTGAAAAGCCTTTTAAACCCACATCTACCCAGCTACTAGCTAGTGATCCAAGACTTAGGTAGGTGTGAGCTTCTCTGGAAAACCATTATTTACATTCCCTGTGTGGCATCAGATTCTCTTTCTAGGAGATCCCACAGGACCCTCAAACATAGCCCGTTACAATGTATTCTAACTACACGTTCACTGGTTTCTGGTCCTACCAGACTAAAGGCTCTTTGAGGCCCGGGATATGCCTTTTGTTTTTGTAATGCCATAACCTAGCACAGAGGTTAGCAGACAGTTCATGCTCAATAGCTACTTATGGGGTGACTAGAGGGCCTAGTACAGTAGAAGACACAGACACATATACAACCAAGCAAAATAAAATAGAATAAATGTGAAAATAAGAAAGGTGTGGGCTTCCCTGGTGGCGCAGTGGTTGAGAGTCCGCCTGCCAATGCAGGGGACACGGGTTCGTGCCCCGGTCCGGGAAGATCCCACATGCCGCGGAGCAGCTGGGCCCGTGGGCCATGGCCGCCGAGCCTGCGCGTCCGGAGCCTGTGCTCCGCAACGGGAGAGGCCACAACAGTGAGAGGCCCGCGTACCGCAAAAAAAAAAAAAAAAAAAGAAAGAAAGGTGTGACAGGATGCCAAGGAAGTGGAAAAAGGTAGGAAAATCTGGGGAAATCCTGAGATTTCCTTACCTGATTTCTCAAAGTTTCTTCAAATCCTGCTGCTGCTGCTGCTGCTGACGTTGATAGTCATAATCATGAGTCCTTACCTTGAACTAGGAACCGGGCAAAGCACTTTACATAAAGTGAACTCATAACCACCCTACGCATTTCACTGATGGTGCAACTCGGACTTCAGAATCAGACACTTGCTCAATGTTAGATAATCAATGGCAGGAGCAAGATTTCTACCCAGGTTTCACTTTCTTTGTTAAAAGCGAAATCTCCTCCCCAAGCGCCAAAGTTTTATAGCCTCAATTAAACCCAGTTAAACCAGTAAGGTTGAACTAGGATCCTTTTTAACCATTCAAGTGAAAATGTACCTTGAGTTAGTACACACTTCCTTGCTTTTTAAATTGTGTATCCTGAATATAATTGAACTTTCTGTGGATGCCTCAGGACTATCTCTGTGTTCATCGCTGAGGGTGCTGTAAAATAGTGATGCCCTCAGGAGTGACTGTGCTATGACTGGAAAATCACTGACTGCCCTCGTATCAACAGCCTCGGCCTGTTACATGACAAGCATTACAGTGCTTGTAATGGAGTTCTGACTTCCAATCCACCCTCATTCCACGCCTAGTTAGAGCTATTATTTCTTGCTACTGGCAATGTGTTTCTCTCTAGTAGCCCATCTGATTTCGCTACCTCTAATCTTCCATGGGCCATGATACTCAAAGAAGATGTAGCAGTCATTACTGCTGTCCAACAGTTACTTCTGGCTCTTTGCTTTCCAGGCACATGCTAAGACAGCAATTCCTTGCCCTTCTTTAAAGTCAGGCATGGCCATATGACTTGCTTTAGCCAATGATATGGAAATGAAAGAGACAGGTGCCACTTCAGGATGGAAACTTGAAAGTCCAGTGTCCCTTGATCACCATCTTCCACTCGATCAAAATGATCATGGAAACACCATATTAAGATGGAGTTTCCAACAGCATGGGTCCCTGAGTGACTGAGAGGAGGAGAGTTACCTGTGCAGTCATGCTGGACATGTGGCATGAATGAGAAGTCAACTTTTGTTCTGTTAAGCCACTGAAGTCTTAAGGGTTTTTGTTAATGAAGCCTAATCCAAGCTATCCAGACCAATACACCAGCTCTCTCAGTAACAAATTATCTCACATAAGTAACTTCATTTACAGACTTTATGATGGACATTTTGTTTGCACAAAGAATTTTCTTTGCATCTATCCTGGTTCAAAGCTATGTTCAATATAAAATATATTTGCCAAGTACCTCCTATGTACAAAACACTGTGCTAGATAATGAAGAAGATGGCCCATGGCTTGAAAAAGCTGCAGTCTTATGTTGGCAATTGGGGCAAAAGGCAGATTCTAGTGTTATAATGGTTTGAAGGAGAAACGAGTCCCATCTAGATAGGGAGAAAAGTACAGAAAAGCTTCACAAAGAGAGTTCCAATCAAATGGCCCTGAAACATGGGTGAGAACCAACAATTAGAGATTCAAGGGGGTCATTTAGGATAGAAAAAGCAACAGAGCACGACAGCAACAAAGAGCAAATAGTTCCACAAACTTGGAAAATATAATAAAATCTAAGGGAATGGCAAGAAGTGAGTTTACCCATACTGCCCAGGCTAGGCTGGTCTGTGCTTAATTCAACAGACGGTAGGAAGCCATTAAAAGTCTAGGCTGTGGCTTCCCTGGTGGCGCAGTGGTTAAGAATCTGCCTGCCAGTGCAGGGGACACGGGTTCGAGCCCTGGTCTGGGAAGATCCCACATGCTGCGGAGCAACTAAGCCCGTGCGCCACAACTACTGAGCATGTGCTCTAGAGCCCGCGAGACACAACTACTGAAGCCCGTGCGCCTAGAGCCCATGCTCTGCAGTGAGAAGCCACCGCAATGAGAAGCCCACGCACCAAAACAAAGAGTAGACCCCGCTCACTGCAACTAGAGAAAGCCCGTGTGCAGCCCGCACATAGCAACAAAGACCCAACTCAGACAAAAAAAATAAATAAAAGTCTAGCCTGGGGAATTGAGATACCTGCAAGTGATGACAGTACACAGGATAGATGGAAGGGGTGGGGGGGAAAGCTAGGGGGTTTCTGCAGTAATTCGAGGGAATGGGATCAATGGCCCCAAATCAGTGTGATGACAGTAGGAACAGAAAGAAGCTAGACATAGTGTGGAGGTAGCAGCAACAAGACCTGGCAACCAACTTAATACAAGGGGGAAAAAAAAGAAAGGCAAGAATGATTCTTGAGGTGCAGATCCTGGGTAGCTGAGAGGACCATTATTCTAAATAGCTAAGGTTACTCAGAAAAGTGACAAGGGCACATAAAGTGCTACTGTCTATTTTTCTAATAGCTAGCTCCAGTTTCATCTGAAGTACTACTACTTGTTTACCCTTTGCTCCACCCAGGACAAAGTTACTTCCTGATTTGATGCCATCAACCTGCCTTTTTTGTATAACCTCATCTCCCACTTTTTCTAATAAGAACCCCCCGGAACTACCCATGAGAGTTTTGGGTTCTCCCCTGCCACCTTTCCCATCCTCACTTTCTCATTTCCTCACTTCTCCTTCCTCTTCACCACCCAGGCCTACCCATTCATGGCTCAACTCAAGCCTCAGCTCTCCTGTGAAACCTTCTTCAAACACATGGATTTCTCCTTTTCCAGAATTTTCATAGACCTACTATCTTAGAATTCTAGAGACCATTTTATTAGTGATCATTTTCTTGTGCGCCCTTTATCCCCACAACCATCTCATAGGCCCATGAGAACAAGTCTCATACAATACAGGTCGTGAGGTCCCCACAGTTGCACTGCCTTGCACACAATATGTACCTGATAGACACTTTATTGATGATCCAAAGTCACTTAGTCTCTAAGAATATGCACATCTTTTTTTCTCATTAATAATTTACTTTTATTAAACTCTGATTAGACATTTAGACATGTGAAATAGGGAGATTCATCACTTAATACTTCAAAATATCCTTGAGTTAAGAATCTTTAATCTTAGGAGCTGCTATTGCCTTAAGAGATTATTTGAAAATACCATTTCGGTCATAAATTTTTGTGACAGCTTCCTTTTAACCCTTTTGACTTGAAGGTATACCCAACAGTTAAATGATCATCACTCCAAGGTGATTCTGACTTAGAAATAACCTAATTTTCCATGCGGTCTATTTATTTTCATGAACCCAATAAGTGCTTTTTTTCTACCTTCCTGTTCAACTAGCTATAGTATAGTTAATTCAAAGTGTATCCACAGAAAAGTTTGTAAGTTTTTGTTGTTTTTTTGTTTTTGTTTTTGTTTTTGTTTTGTTTTTTGTTTTTAACAAAATAACAGCTGCCTTCATTGGTCTCTCTCTCAATTAATTGCACTGAGTCAGTTCACACGTTTCTCTCCTTCCTCCTATGTGCGGGAAACACAAACATAAGTGAGGTCTATTAAGGAATCATAAAAACGAGCACTGTTGCAAAGAGGAATTCAAAATGTTCGTGGCAGACTATCCTAATCAAACCTGCTCTCATCACTAAGACATTTCCTCCTGCAAACAAAATCACAGGGCAAACAATGGGGAGAAATGCCAGAGAAAAGGAAGCAAGAGGCGTACTTTGTCAGTAAAATTGACCTCAGTCCCCGGAACATCCGGCGACTGGTAGAGCAATAAGCAATGACAGCCGCTACCCGTACGCTGCTGATTCCCACTCAGGTTTTCCACTTTTCCTCCCTCTTCCCATAGCGAAGGCCCGCCTGACCAGGTCCTTCCTCTGCGCCAAGGTGCGCAGCGCTGCGGGGTCTCGCGCGCAGGTGACCTCAGACTGCTCGGCCCGGGTTCAGCCGTCCTCTCCCCCGAGGCCTGGCAGCCCCTACCCAGGCGAGGTCTCCCAGGGACCGGACTCCCGGCCCGAGCCCCCACTCCGAGCCGGACTTCGTTATTCGGAGACGGCTGGGCCGCGCCCGACCCCTCCTTCCCCAGCACCAGCGCGCGCGGGCTCCGCACCCCACCAACCCGGGGACCGCGAGCTGCGGGGGAGGGGAGGGGCGGCGGCGCCCGTTAGCCGTGGTGACTGCCCGCCCCGACGCGCGCAGGACCGGCCCTTACCGCAGCAGAGAGGGAGGCAGGGGGTAGGCGGCGCCCGGCCCGACGCTGCCGGGAAGGCGAGGGCGACGGCGAATGCGGCGGCGGCAGCCGCGGGGAACCCCGGCGGGCGCCCAAGTCGCGGTGGGCCGCCTGGGCGCCGCCATAGTGGGGACGCAGCGGCGGGCGGAGCGCGCGGCCGCGACCCCGACCCGTGGACGACGGGACCACCAATCCCACTCTCCGCCTCAGCGCCCTCACCGGGGGTTGGGCATCCGCGGCCAATCAGCGCGCGGGAGCCGGGCGGGGCGCCGGGCTGACCAATGCGGGGCTGCACTGCAGGCAGAGAGCGGACGCAAGCCCGAAGCGGCCCACTAGACACTGGACCCCCGAGTTTTCCGGCCCGTTCGCCTCGCGCGCCCGCCGGGACTCGGGCTGTTGGCGGTTCAGGGCGTGGGTCCAGCGGGCCTGGCCTGCTGGTTCCGCGCCGACGCCCACCCCTCGGCTCCCCGGAGCCTATCCGCCGCCTTGAGGAATCTTCCCCCGGCTTCACGCCCCGCAGGGCGCGCGTCTGGGATGCGGACCTCTGACGGCCGCAGGGCTCGCTGTCCGCCGAGATGAGCCCTCGAGAGCCTGTTTCCTCGGCCGTGCGAGGGACGGGGGTACACGGTCATTCCACACTGAGGGACGCAGGCATCCGCCTGGAAGCAGGCTGAGACACAAGGCTGTGGTCCTCCACGGGCTGGGCGACCCTGCTCAATCCTGTGGAGTTGGGTGGATAGCGGTCGCTGGCTGCCCTTATAACTACTTTAGAGCCTCTTTTTATTCCGGGCACAGGACCATTCCGCCCCATCTCGTCTACCCTTTTCAGTTCCGGAGGTCCCAGCTTTTCTCCCACCCTACTGGGGCACAATTTAAAACGTAATTCCCCCGAGGGGAGTTACGGAAGAGAGGAGGAACTGTCCGGCTGTGATCCTTGGTTGCCCACCCAAAGACGCTGCCTCACCAAAGGAGGGCAGTTTGCCCTGGCCAAAAGGCTTCTGAGGGGAGCCTGCCTAAGACAGGCTGGTGCACGCCTCCCTGGAGTCAGTCAGTCCGCTGAGGCCTGGGCCTGACTGCAGGCAAGAGGGCCTGTTCCGTGGGACTTGAGATTCTCATCACCTCTTTAAACGTCAGTTTCCCAGGAGGTTATTACATTTGACCAAAACAAAACGTGAAAGTTTCTAGAAAAATAGTCAGCTGTTGAGCAAGAACTCTGCTGGGGTTACAGAAGGGACTACCCTGCCTGTCCTTCAGCAGGGCTGGGGATGGTAGGGTCAGTGAAATGCAGGGAGGTCTGGGACCCTGCCAAGTCTGGGGAAGTGTTTCTTCCCTCCAAAGATGTGTGCTCCCAGGGCTTGCCAATCCATTAAGGTCTGGCTCTGTCCACGCTCACCTGGGAATCCTTGGGTGCTGGACAAAAAATTCAACCTCCCTTTCTTGGCCCCAGGAGGGAACTGGCATTGAAAAGTAGGTATCTTTGAGACCTGCTGCTCCTCCCTTCCCCCACAATCAGACACCAGAGGTGGCAGCCACCTCCCAAGCCCCAGGACACAAAGAAGCATTGAGTTGCTGAGCTGACCCAAGATTCTCCAGCACCTGGCAGGGGCCAAGAAATAGGACCTAGTGCCTGGCTGTCCAAGACCAGCTGAACAGCTCTGCTGTGCCCAATTCACTGCCCCTCCCACCCCTGCTGCTGCTGCTGCTGCTCTAACCTTGTCCACCTGGACCTCAGGAACCCAATGGGGGTCCAAGGGACCGGGTCTTCCTCCGGGGAAGCGTCTCACCAACTACAGGCAACTCAGAACAGCTTCAGGACCTAAGGGAAGCACGCACAGGGTGGGGGGCAGGGGTTGTCAATCCCTTGCTTTTCAAGCACCTAAAATGTACTGCCTTCTTTCAAGCTGGTTCTACAATTTTTATGGAACGGACACTGGCATAAACTTACACCTGCTCGATGAAGTTAACAAGTGGGGTCAAGATGAGAGAGATCAAACTCAGTTTTACAAGTTGTGGAAGTGGTCTGGTCCTTCATCTATCACCTCTTCCTTCCCCTCTCTAGGGCCAGAGAAGCAAAAGGAGGTACTCACGGCCAGAGGTGCCTCTACTTCCCAGGTCCCACCATACAGAGCCACAGGACCAGAACTTGACAAGGAGCCCATCTCTTTAGGAGGGCTTCCTAGATCCTGCCTTACTGAGTCTTCTTAAAATGCATGGCCCTGCTCCAGAGCCTATGACTCTAGATACACTCCCGGCCTGACCCTGGGCCACTCAGGCTCCTTGGGGCAGACACAGCCAATCCTCTGCTCAACACGTTTTATTGCTAAGGACAAGGTGATGCACCGGTTTTCAAAATAATTTGGTTTATAGCGTTCATACGTAACAAAAAAAGGGGAAGTATTATAAATCTGATTCTTGTATACATACGGTATAAGTGTGAATCCCTCCAACCCTGGGCCCAGGCAAACAAATTCATAAGGAGCAAAAACCTGTTTAACCCCTTCAGTGTTGCCCTCCAGTCCCACCCCGCTCCCAAATCAGCTCCCTCCCACCCCCAGACCAGGGGGCATATCTAAACCCACCCCCTGGCCTCCAGCGGCCCCAGTTCATCTTAACCCTCCCAGCCCCTGCATGATTGCAATTTTCTGTTGACAGACTCATCCGCCAGGCTCTGCCTGCTTCCATCATTAGATCCCCCTTCAGAGTATTCCCCACCCACACCCTTTAATACTGTCCACAGGGGCTCTGTGCCTAGAGTGATATGGGCACACACCCAGGTTACCCCTATCTTCTCCTTCAAGAGAAGGCAAAGAGGTGGCGTTAACTCCTTAGCATCTCATCACTGCAGCTTTGCCAGCACTCTCTTGAGGCAGTTCCAGAGACAAACGGATGCCACAGCCATCTCCAGCCAACCCCCAGGGGCCCTTACTCAGTTCAGCTGAGGGCAGAATTTCACATTTTTGTTGCCCTGGATAGGCAAGGAAGAAAGTAAAGGCCAGGGGCTGGCAGAAGCTGGTCCAGACCAAACATACATACGCACACACGTGCGCGCACACACGCACGCACACACACACACACCACACACACACACACACACACATAAATACAAAAAGGGGGAGAGGGCAAGCACCAGCACCTCTGCCTAGTTGGTGCAGGTGATCATTAGGAAGCTAAGTCCAAGGCCAGGAACAGGGCAACCAGCCCAGCCAGCACATCGACCCCATTACAGACTGGGGCCCATGCAGCCACAGCGTTCCAGTGCTCAGCCCATCAGCTGGGAGATCAGCGGCTGCTGCCACATGTCCAAGTACGGCTTATTGTTTCATTACAGTGGAATGCGATGAGGGTGGGGTGAGAAGATGATGGGGTCGGTTATTTCATTCCTTTTCATCTTACAGTTCACTTTTAGAGACTTCAGAGTTCCAAGTGTCTGCTGTGCTGTGGAACCCCAGAGTGCTTTCGCCTTGGCAGCTGGGACTCTCCTGGCCGCTGGAAGCACCTACTCCATGATGGCCCGGTATAGTGCAGGCTCAATGTAATCTTCCCGGTATCTTGAGTTGATAACTCGTTGCCGTTTCTTTTCCTGCTTAACCTCTTTCTCCGTGAAAATCTCATTGAAGCGCATGTCTGAGGCTACTGACTACAGAGGAATAGGCAAGCCAAATGAGCACTTTATGGCCAACCACCCCGAAGAAAAAAACAAAGGGACACATCCTTGCTTTGTTCCCTCCCTCCCAGATGGGAACCAAGGGCACACAGAAAGTACACACTCACCAGTCTAGACTTGACTCTCTTGGGAAGCTCTTCATCCAGCGTGTACACGTCATCTCTCTTAACCACAAGCTGTGAGCCATCCTCAAACTCCACCTACCAAGGAAACAAAGGCCTTTAGCTAAGATATCCCTGACTCTCTCCCTGGTCCATCACGCACAGTGGCAATTTCCTGCAGTCACAGGAAGGGTTTAGAACACTGAAGTAAGGCCTGCCATGTTTGAAGCCATACCTGGCAGACTGGACACAGGGCAGCCCCTAGCTCTGAAAAGGGTTGTCACTGATCCCTTGGCTCAGCGGTCCCCAAGCCCCGGGCCGCAGACTGGTGCCAGTCCACGGCCTGTTAGGAACCGGGCCGCACAGCAGGAGGTGAGCGGTGGGCGAGCGAGCAAAGCTTCATCCGTCGCTCCCCACCGCTCCCCACTGCTCCCCACCGCTCGCGTTACCGCGTGAACCACGCCCACCCCCGTCCATGGAAAACTGTCTTCCACGAAACCGGTGTCCCTGGTGCCAAAAAGGTTGGGGACCACTGCCTTAGCTCTCCCAAGAGCAAAGACTTCCTCTTGCTCAAGAGGAAACACTGAATTAATCAGGCCCCCTCCCCCATCCCCAACAAAAGCCTTTGGTTACCTGGTACATCTGGATGGGGTGAGAGGCCACAAACTTGGCTCCATAGACTTGGCCGTCTGTCCATCTCACTTGGACTACTTCCCCTTCAGCAGGAGGACCCAACTGGAGACAGTCCTGACTCTGAGGGAACATTAAGGAAGAAGGGTGAAAGGAAGGTCCACCTGAGAGATGTGCTAAGTCCAAGTCCACCCCATTATCTCTGCTGGCTGCTGCTGCTTCTAAGTGACAGAAAAAAGCAGCCATAATAAACTTAATAAATGTAAAGGACATGTGCCATGATCAAGAGTCCTTCTCATGTTCCTTCGACTGTCTCTCTAAGGGACAGGGGGACAGGGCTCTGCCAGGAAGAAATACTCAAACTTTACTCAACTATTTAAGAAAAGGGTTCTTAGGACCTCCCTGGTGGCACAGTGGTCAAGAATCCGCCTGCCAATGCAGGGGACACAGGTTCAAGCCCTGGTCCGGGAAGATCCCACATGCCGTGGAGCAACTAAGCCCGTGCGCCACAGCTACTGAGCCTGCGCTCTAGAGCCCGCGAGCCACAACTACTGAGCTTGCATGCCACAACTACTGAAGCCCACGCGCCTAGAGTCCGTGCTCCGCAACAAGAGAAGCCACCGCAATGAGAAGCCTGGCACCACAACGAAGAGTAGCCCCCGCTCGCCGCAACTAGAGAAAGCCCGCGTGCAGCAACGAAGACCCAAAACAGCCAAAAATAAATAAATAAATAAAAACAAAGTTTTTTAAAAAAGGAAAGAAAAGGGTTCTTAACCTTTTTTTTGAAGGAAAGGTAATAAAAGACCACCTACCATGGGACCTGGCAAAAAACTTTAGGACTTTTACTCCCTGCAGACAGGGGAACCCTAAGGATGGGTGGAGTCCTTGCTGCATTCCCAGCAGAGGGCTTGGTATATAGTGGGAGGTCAGTGTATGAACATGGTCATGGCAGCTGAATAAAAGGTCTGATGGGTAGACCTGGGAGAAGGTCCTTGCGGACATGGCCCAAAAAAGTACACGTTGGAGCGGAAGCAGGGCAGAGAGTCTAAAATGCTGTGATATTCCAACTGCTCTTACCAATTCCACTACATGACAAGAGTTAGGAAGGTTCTACACGCCAATTCACTTACTGAATAGAAATGGCTCTATACTGTATTGCCAACTCATTATTGACAGGTACTCAGTAACTATATCGTGTATGAATTCAACAACTAAGTAGAAAGTACTGCCCCCAAAAGAATCTGAAGTGGAAGTATTAATTAGCCAAATACGTGATCTGTGATAAATCCCTTAAGTTCTCAGATATTAAGTTTTACTACAATAGCAGTTCTCCAAGTATGGTCTGCAGACCTTAGCGGGGGTTCCTGAGCGGGGGTTAGTGAGAGCACGATGGTTTTCACAATAATATTAAAACATTAGCCTCTTTCGCTGCGCAGACGTTTCCAGCGATGGTGTAACACCTAACACGGGTGCAACTGCTGGTGCTTCAGCACAAATTGACGCAATGGCCCTAAGCTCTACTACTTGTTACTGCGTTCTTAACCACTGTGTACTCATGATTTAGGAGCAAACGGAAAAAACCTGGTTTCATATAACAACGTCCCTTGATGAAGCAGAAAAAATTTTTGTGTGAAACCTCAGTCTTTGAGTACATGCGTTAAGTACTCAAAAGACACTTCTGCTACACGCTGAAGCATGATGGTTGTCTTGAGGAAAAGCATGCTGTAACTGTTTGAGTTGTAAGAAGTAACTGCTTTTTTCATGAGACACCAGCTTTATTTGAAAAACATGACTGACAGACAAACCGTGGTTATTCAGACTTGGGTAATGGCAGACATCTTCTTGAAAATGAATGAAGTGAGCCTGTCACTTCGAGGAAAACGGACTGACAGTATACTGCCAATGATAAAACCTAAGCTTTCAAGCACAAATTACAATTTCAGAGAAGTTGTGTCCATGAGCTTGAAGCTCCCTAAAATTTAAAGATTTTTCTGAGCTTAGTGCTACAAATGAAAATGATTTTTTTGGAATTGTCTAATAAAATTTAACAACATCTGGAAGATCTACATAGCCCATTGCACCAATATGGATGATGGTACAAAATCACGCATGAGTGAAAGAGCCATTCTCAGTGTATGACAGACCAAAGAATGTTAATGTAAGAGGGTATGCTCACCAAGCTGCCTTCAGAGTCTACACTGCAGCTAACTTTTAAGAAACTACCACTCGTTGAGGTCTGGTGTAGTATCAAAGTAGAATAACCACAGTCATCTGAAAGGCTACTTAAATTTTACTCCTCACTTTTTCAATCGCATATCTGTGTGAGACCGAGCTTTCTTCACATACTTTAACCAAAACAATATATTGCAACGAACTGAAGATGTGATGTAAAAAAGGTTTGCACAATTGTAGAAGAGTGGCACTCTTCTAATATTTTTTGTTTTACTTAAAATAATTTTTCGTTTTAAAAAATGGATTATTTCAAATCAATTCACCTCAGTTTTCATTTCTAATGAGCAAATATTGATAGACATAACCCACAAAAATACAAGCTCTTTTGGGGTCCTCAGTAACTTCTAGAAGAGTCCTGAGATCAGTGTTCTCTAAGTTAGAGATACCACCTACTTCTCAGAGTTCGTATGAGAAGTGACCGAGATACCCGAGTAAAGTACTTAGCCTAGTGTCTGGCAAACTGGAAGAGCTTAATAAAGCATAGCTAGTCTACTGCCACAAACACTACTGATAGCATCTTCACTACATGGAAGTCTGCCTCACAACTAATGAATGTACTTTTAGCAACTAAGTTGCTAACGTGGTAGAGATGTGGGAAATACCTGTTGTTTAAGGAAGAAGTGGCTTCATTCCACTAGGCTGGTGCTCGGTCTAACATGAAAGGTGGGGGTGGGGGTAGTGGGTGGGATGAGGACGGACGGACGGACGAACGATGGACAGGGGAAACCTGAACTGAGTGCTGAGTCCAGAGCCAGGAAACCTAGGATTGAGTCCAGGCAGGGCCCCCAGTGTCTCAGGTATTGATAACACAAGCAGGCCAGGGATATCTCCAAGCAGTTTCTATTCAGCCCCCAAAGGCATCAACTGTAAAGAACCAAAAGCAAATCCCATAAATCTACTAAGAGGGCATATGGCAGAAAAGAGGTAATTGGCTACTTCTCCCAAAATCACACAGCTACTAAGCAATGACGCTGGTACTGGCACACTGGTCTGATCCCAAAGCCTGGGCTCTTCTTCCACTGCACCAGAACTCCTTCAAAGGTAGTTTAGACTAAAATACAAGTATGTTTCAAAGAACTGCAAAAAACGCCAGTTCCTACAAGCTTCTAGAGGAAGCAGGGTACCCTAGCGGCACACGATATTCTTTGTACAGAAAGACCAGTACAAACACTTCTTTCTGTTTGGGGGCCGAATGATGGGACCATGGGCCTGGACAGAAAAGGCAGGCAGGCCCACAGCCAGTCTGCCAGTCAGACCAAGAAACTCCCCCACCCCAAAATGCCCATGAAGCTCCTTGCAGACATTACCACTATGTCCTCGGGATAGAGATTGTCGCTGAAGGAGCCGTCGTCAAAGTTGACTTCATAGAAGGTCTCCGTGGTGAGCCTTACCACCTCACACTGGTAGAAGCGCCCATTCTTGTGCTTGCTAATGACCTTCTGGCCCGCAGTGATGCTCTGCAAGGCCCCCTTGGCACGCTGGAAGAAACAGAGGCTTGGGTTATGCCCACATTGAGCTGACAGGCCTAGCAAACGGGGACCAAGATCAGGGGCCTCTTCTTTACCAGGGAAAGATAAGCGTGAGACAGGAAAAGTAAAAAGGAGCAGGAGATGGGAGCTGAAACAGGCCTTTCCAGATGTCCACACCCCAGCCAGGACACGGAAGAACCTAGTGTCACATTTTCCCCATAAATATAGCTCCTCCCTCATTCCCAGTCCACAGCTGGTCCTTTACCATCCTGTCTCACCACAAACTCCCAAAACAGACTCTTGTGACTTCCCTACTGTTTCGAGGAGCTGACCAAACAGCACCTACTAATTCACATAGTTTAGACATACATCAAAGTGGACGCTCAACAGGTGATCTGAGGCCCAGGGTCCCCACACAATGCTCCACACAGATCTTAGCACCAGCTCTACCCTCAGGGCCAGGGCACAAAGACTAAGGTTCCCTGGATGTCCTCAGCTGCATACTATACACAGCTCCACAGCTCTGCCATCTCTGGGGCCCTCACATCACCCTTCTTCTCATTCTGAACTTGTCCTTGATGCAAATGAAATCACAGAGCATCTGGTGGTCTTGTGTCCAACCGCCCCTCCCCAAGCTGCCCAAGCTCTGTGCTCCAGCCATGCTGGACTCCTTTCTGTCCTCTGAGCACGCGTGCCAAGAGTGTTCCCACCTCAGGGTCTTTGTGCCTCTGTTCCCTCTACCTGAAAGGCTCTTCCTCAGTTATCTGCACATTGGCTCCCTCACATCCAAGTGTCCACTTATGGACAACCTTACTACCTCTCCTCCTCCATTCCCGCATCCAGCTTTACTCTTATGCCGGCACTTCTCCCCGTTCGATACGTTGTACATTTACTTGTTTCTACGTGTCTTTCAACTACACTAAATGCAGCAGGAGGGCAGGCACTGTTGTCTTGTTCACCAGCATGTTCCGAGCACCTAAAACTGTGCCTGACATGTAGCAGATGCCCAGTAAGTATGTGAAGAATGAATCAGTGGAAGAAATACTCAACAGTACCCCGATTCCTCACAGCACCAGCCATCTACATCTGCCAATGTGAGGGCATGGGGGGCTAATGACCATCACCAAATCACTACCCTGTTCCAACACAAAGCTCCTATCTCCTTCCCACAGCCAGGACTCAACGGTACCTCAAGCTTTTATTCCTCATTCCCGTATCGACTATTCTTCCCTCTTCCTAGGCTCCTAACCCACCTCCGCCCACCTCCTGTGCTCAGTAGAACATCTTTAATGAAAAAGGGGAATCCAGTCAGCCAACGAGGCCCCTTCCATGGTGGAGGACAGCTTGTCCTCTGGGCTGGTGCTCTACTGTGTCCTTCCTTTTATGATTGTTTTCACCACACTGTTGACAAGCCTTCATCGGCGTCTCCTCCATTGGACTGTAATTCACTGATGGCACTCTGGCTTCTGACCTGACTACCCATGGAACCCCCGGTTTGGGGTGCACAGTGACCACGCCACCAGCCCTGTCTTCCCGACAGCACGTGGCCCTCCTCAGCCTCTGCTGGCTGCGGGGCTCTCCTCTCCACGTCTCTCTGCTTCTCAGCTGCTTTCGCTGCTTCCTGCTCCACCATCTGCTCCTTATACTAGGAATCTCCAGAGTCCAGTTTCTAACGGGAATTAGGTTTAATTATGCTGTTAAAGGCTGATAATATCCAAATCTTAATCCAGCTAATCTAGCTGCCTCCTGGTACCTCAATCAGAATGTTCCAGCGACCTCAAAGTCTACAGGTCTTTCCCTCATTTTTATCTCCCCCACTTTCCTCTGCAAAACAGCCCTGCCCCATCTCAGTTCCTGATCGCAGTTAATACCGTATTAGCATCCCTTCCACCTTTAAGGGAGTGGCCTGAGTCATCTTGAATTCACACTCCCTCATCCCTTCCTCTTTCTTCCTCCGCTCCCCATGGCAGCCAACAAACCCCGTCAGTTCTACCCACTGTAGGATCCCAGCGCTGGCTGTGACCCTAAAGCTCTCCCTCTGTGTTCCCGTTTCAGACCTCACTTCTTGCCTAGGCTAACTGGTCTCCCGGCCTCAAATTCTTATTCCTTCAATCTTTTCTGCAAACCACCACCAGAGTAACTGTTAAAAAAACATATAGCTCAAAATCATAATATTGGAAAAGTTCCCCTTACCTAGTGGAAGAGACATCAAACCCCTAAGTGTGGCAGCCCAGGGCCTTAATCCTCTGGCACTGCCTGCCTTTCCAGTACCATCCCCTGCCACGTTCCCAGAGCCAGTCTCACACGTTCCTTCTTCTGAGACTCGCTCATTCTGTTTCTGAAGACTTGACTGCACTCCTGCTCACAATTCCTTCTTATTGTTTAAGACCCATTTAAGCTTCACCGTTCAGAGAAGTGCAAAAATCACTACTGTATGGGGGTTAATGGTTAACTCTTCTTCCCATCAGTTCACAACACTTACAGAGCTTCTGCGATGTCCCTGACACTGTGTTAAGTATAGGGACACCCAGATTAACAAGACATGGACCCTCAAGGAGTTTATCCAGGAGGAGAGGCAAACAAGGAATCAACCACAAGCAGTTGGTTCCACTGGATTAGGAAGCACAAAGCAGGAGGCAGAGGATGCACAGGGGCCATCTCCTAACCCCACACTCATTAGCAGTCTCCAAGAAGCACAGCGCTTGAGGAGATACTTGCTGACACAATAAATGGAGAGCCTGCAGAGAAAATGATCCCGGAAACCCTCCTCACCTCCAAATTAGGGATCTTGTGCCGAAAGCAGGTAATAAAGACAACAAAAGGCCAGTCATCTGGCTGCATCATCACTCCTGCAGCCTGAGCACAGCTCACGTGGAAGGCAGTTGGGCAACGGCCATGAGAACACTGCACACAGCAGCCAGCAGTTCTTTTCCTCCGTTTCTTACAGAAGACACATTTCTACAACACAGGAGAAGCAGGCCAATGATTCTGGGAACTAGGATGGCCTCCTCTACTGTACCCGCACCCAAATGCACAGTCCTATGAGCAAGAGCCCACCCCCTTCCCAAAACACGAGGGTACACGCACCCTCTGTTAATCTCGTGTCCAGTCACAGGCATCCTCACTAAGTAGTTTTAACCAGAGGGGGAGAATCGTAAACCATGAACGAAACTGAGGGGTAAAGGATGGCCACTGGGCCAACCAGGCGATGCCCTCCTAAACGTTATGTTCCCCTCTATCCAGAGACTCGGAAACAGGGAAGGGATGTAGGGTCACAAGCCCATCTCTTTCTGCTTACCAGTTTGAAGCGGGGCAGGGGAATTTTGCTCACATCCACTGGACTTCTTTCTGCAATGTTGACAAATCTCGCTTCCAGAATCGCCACCGCACACGAGACATGGACCCACCTGTCAAAAGGCAAAGGCCACCTCAGTCCCCCTGCAGCTCCAAGGCCCTGTGGCCTTCTCTTCTAACATGGGCCTGTCTATAGCGTTTCCTCCCTTACCCAGCGTGACCACTGGACTTCCCAGCAAGTTCCTGGGACCCAGTGAGGTTAAGACCAGAAGCGTCTCCACGCTGAGGAAGCGGAAGAAGGTCCCCACCACAACGTCCCGGGTCAACGCAGGGTCACACTTCTGACACACTCACTCACCGCCTGTTGCAACAGGAACAGAGCCACAGCTAATTGCGTGTGGCAGGTTCCAGGGAGTGAGAATAAATTAGAGAGCCCCATACACACCTCTTTTACCAGAGGACCTGGGCACTTCCTCAGAATATCTCCAGCTGCGCCCCAATGTACCGGTAATCCCAGCCCTCCCCATCCAGGCCTTTGGCCAGACCTCTCCCGGGGCCGAAGTGACCTCTCCCTTCCTCCACCTCAGACTCACTCGCTAAGGTCTGGCCCTAGCCCCACTTACTCTGAGAGGTCTGTTCAACGGACACCCTTAGAGAATTACTTTTTTTTTTTTTCTTAGAGAATTATTAAAGTAAGTTCTGACCATTTGGGGAAACTGACACGCACCAAGATGAGATTAACTAAGACGGTGAAAACTCTCAGGATCAAGCCACGTGAAAACCTACAACAGACAGCGTTGGGGCTGCGTGGAAGCCACCTGCAGTGTGTGAGTGGGAACAGATTTGTTTTGCATGGCCCTGGAGGGCAGACCAAGGATCATGAGGTAAAGGTGGGAGGTGCAAGCAGAGCCCTTTCCATTGCAAAAAAGGAAGAACTTTAACAGCACTATCTTGCAATTCTGAGGAACACAGTGACCTCAAGTCACCGCAGCAAGTGCCTTTAGAGGAGTGGAAGCAGCAAGCAGAGCAGCCATCTATCTGGAACAGCATGAAGGGGATTCCTGTGAGGCAGGATGCCGGGCGGTATGTGTGCTTCAAGTTCCTACAGGATTTTAGCTGGAAGCAGGGTCTTCACTGCTGGTTCCCCATCGACCTGGGAGTACTCTCCCCTAAGCAGCCGGTCTTCGGGGCGAAAACCTCATTCACCTTACATTTATTTCTACCTCTGAACCACTGAGCCATGCATGACCAAGCACAAAAATTCAGCTCAGTGAAAGCGAGCTGCCAGACGGCCAAGAAGCCCAGCTCTGGGCTGAGTACCCAGAACCCTCTGTAGAATCGACTGAGTAGTGGGTAGTCATGGCTGGGCCCTCCTCAACGTCCCACTGTCCTTCTTAAGGACAGCTGCCCTCATTCCCAACAGCCAGGGAGTCCGCCTGCAGGAAGGGCTCACTAGCTCACAGCCGTGGCCACCTCTGTACCAGCCCCAGCTGTAACAAAGTAACTGTCCTCACTTCCTCCACGAAGCCCCCACATCACCTTCACAGGGTCTTCGTACCCTCGTGAGTCCATCTTAGCTCTTCCAAAAGGAGGATGTTACTTACAAGGCTGCCTCAGAGGGGAAGCTCGGGTTGGAAAGTTCTGGGACTGCTCGGCTTCCCATCCTTAAAATTAGTCTTGGAGATGCTATTTCGGCCCCAAACAGTGTGCTTCCCAAGTCCTCGTCAGTCATACCGATGACGGCCACCGCCCTGGCGGCGTGCCTGCACTCGGTTTCAGAGCCCAGAGAACTCACCTGTCGTCATTGGCTCTCTGCAGGGCTCCTCCTCGTAATGAGCACAAGCAGCAGTCCTGCCAAGAAGACGGGGAGGAAGAGTGGTCACCACCGAGTCATTAACATCCCATCTGCTCTCCCCGCCACTTCCTGCGGGCCATGGTAGCGTCCACGTGAGAAAGCAGCCCACAGCATGCGGGGCCTCGCCTGCACAGACCTTGTAACCAGGACTCCCCTGCAGGAAGACAGGGAGGCCACTCGGGGCTGAAGCGCGCCAATTATTCTCCTGACTTAACATAACCGTCTTCGCTGGTACTGTTAACGACAACTGTAAGCAAAGTCATGGGTGATGCCCTGCTCAAGCTGGGGCATTACAGGGCTCTGACTGCCTCCTGTGTGGGTACTGCCAGGTTCCAGAGAGAGGGGAGGAGTAAAGGGAAAGCTACCAAGTGAACCATCTGAGTCCATTTTGATGCTCCAACCAGATGGCTCAATTCTTTACAGGAGGTTATGGTCCATCCACAGGAAAACCTCTACTTGGTCCTGACACGATGAAGCAAACACAGCTTCCAGACTCCATCGTGCCCTGCCACAGGTGGGCAGCAAACACTCTCATTGTCGTGGGGATTTACTCCGACAATGCTCACCGACATCACTGTGTACCAGGCACTGCACAGATCCCTGGGACATAGAGTCCGCGTGAAACAGTCCGATCGTGAGCGAACTTGTCTCACAGGGAGACAGCAACAGCATGGAAGCACTCACCTCTTCCAGGGCATTGGCCGAACACCGAGAACACATCCAGTCTTCAGAAGCCTTTGCAGGGGGCACCCCGTAGCAACCTAACAGGGACACCGAGGTGAGCAAATTAAACCCAGAGGCCAGAGTCAGAAGGTAGACCTGCAACTCTTTTCCAGACACTACTTCCCAAAGCTACAACCAAATCTTACAGAAACCCCTGAATTCTAGCATCAAGGCCCCCACGGGTCAGCCATACAGTAAGGCCCACAGTCTCAAAAAGTCAGAAACTAGATTCACTGCTACCAACACCTAGCGAGCAGCAGAGATTAATCCCCTCCTGGTATCTACAATCAAGGGGACAGCCCAGGGTAGACAGTACAAGCACGGAGCCCAGAGTCACAGGAAACTCAGACTCAATCAGCACTAAACTCCAAGAACAGACACATAAGCAACCTGCACTGGGGAGCTGGGGAGGTCACTGGGAGGTCGCAGGGAGGCCAAGAGGCGGCAGGACTTCCAGTCAGACGCCCCCGTCCCTGGGACTGGACACAGAGAAGAAGTGAGGCACTCACTGGCATGGACCCGGACGCTGCACTTCTTGCAGGACACTAGGATGCTGGTGCCGTCCTCCTCTAGGTAAGGGGTGGACAGGTTGATGTCTGTGCTACACCCAGTCGAGGTGAAGCACATTTCTGGAATCAGTGGCTTGGTCCTCTGCTTCTGGGGCGCTAAATCTGGAGCACTGCCGCAGTTCTGACTAAGGCTTCCAAACTCCACCTAAGGAGGGAGCAAGTGCACACCTCAGTGAACAGCCCCATGTCCTCAGCTCTCCGCCTGCCCCGTCAGCAGAAAGCTGCTCTCTTCCTGACAGGGCACCCGCTAGGCTCCCAGGTGCACAGCCATTATCCCAGAGCCGCTAACTGAAGTTACCTCCAATGACTCCAATTCGATTTCTCACAGCAGCATCAAACAAAGGCCCCCGGGGACAAGTGAGAAAAGGAAGCGAGGTAAGAGGCAACTGGGATTTCAATCTTCCCAAACCAAGTGGTAATAAAATGCACTGAGAGGCCGGTGAGGCTGCTCTTGGCGGCTCCCCTCTGCGATGCACGGCATGGGGGCCCCACCCAGGGAGAGGACGCAGAGCAGGTGCTTCCGTGGGCCGGCACTGATTTCCTCTCGGGGCCCATGTCAGCAGTCACCTGAGCTGCAGCACTGTCACATGGCTGGAGCCCCGAGAGCCACTCCTGGCTTGGGGCCCCCTTGGGAAGAACATTATGTCCATGTACTTCCCTTGGCAAACAGCCTGACTGCAAGAATCTGCCGCTTCTGCCGCTGGATGGCACCATCACCCCCTTTCCAAGGACGGGGCCCAGAAACATGTCACCCCCCAAGCCTATGCCATTCATGAAACTCTGAGCCCCTCTCAGCAGATCTACTGGCAGTACAGCCTGGCCATCTGCCTGCTTCCCTCACAGGCAAGGGCACATTGAGATATTTTGGGTTTGCTTTTGGTCAATGGAAAGAAGGAACGAGTTACTAACTCAAAAGTACTCTGGTCTGAAGTTTCACTCTTTGGCAAACATGAACCTGGGGCCCTGCCAGGCTCAGTGGCAGCCATGCTACTCTAACCACCATCAGGGGACTGGTTCTCTACATGCCGCCCTGTGTAGGTCCCAGCTGAGACTGACCTGGTCATCTGGCACATGTGATTTGTGGGTGCCTTCCTGGCCTCCTAGAGCTGGACCCAAAGAGACCCGTGATGGTGGAGCCATCAAATGCCCCAGGAGTGGGAGGGGCACGGCTAAGCTCAGCCAGGGTGCTTTCCCATCCCCCTCCTTCCTGCAGGCCCTCTGCTCCTACACCTCCCAAATTCCCTTCCACTACTGCCAACATCTGAGGTGGCAATGGGAAAGGAAAGAAGAGACAACACTGGAGGAACTGGCTCTTCACCTGACATTCAGAATGATTTAAAGAAATCCCCTGCTCTCCAGACTGACTGGCAAGGTCAACAAACCACCTGGAAGGAATCATCACTGACTAGAATAACAACAGAGCAGATTCCTCAGCAAACAGTGTGAGTGCCAAGGGCAGCAGGGAATCCCCCAGAGCCTAAGCCACACCCTCAGCTCTTCCCCAAAGCATTCTCAAGGGAACACCCGCATTGCTGCATGGCTATCTGCCTGGTGAAGCCTTTCCAACACGTGGATGGGGCAGAAGACACTAGGAAAACATGCCTTTCCCAAGCTGTGTCCCCACCATTAAACCTAGCTTTCCTCCGAGCGCTGGTCCCGGGTAAACAGAGGGGACGTGGTGGGCTTACCTGATGGTAAGTCTGAAAGATCATGCAGACGGCGCAATGAGGGGCCTGCTGGGCCATGGCCTCGTTGAATTCCTTTTCGGCCTCAAAGTTTGGAGGTCGGTTCTGCCACAGCTGGCTCAGGGGCTTGGCCCAGGCCTCCGTCTCCTCAGCCTCCTCCTCCGGGGTCCCCTGTTCTGATATATCTAGAGGAAGAAGCAGGGGCGTGAGTCAGTCAGCACCAGCCCTGCACAACTATGGCTCTGCCCGGAAAACCAACGAGCTCAGCCCAGGATTCTGGTCCCAGGTTTGGACTAACCCAAGATCCTATGGGTGACAAAGGCAAAGGGCAGAGGCGATCTGCAAAAGACTCCTTCAGTACTTGGATGATGCTGTGGGGAGCCCTGCAATCCACAGCTACAGCCCCTCCAATGACCTTCTCACTCCTTCCCAGACAGGCGTACTTTCCAAGAGACCCTGGAGTCCTACGCTGAGTAGCCCAAGGAAAGCTCTGGAACATAACTACGGAAGATACCCATTTATGTGTTTACTCCTTGCAACCCAAGCTCACTGCAAATAAAGTTATCTCCTCCGCCTTCAGTCCTGTTTAATCCAAAGGGATCTGGCAGCTGCATGTGACCTCGGTGAAGGGCACCATAGCATATTTAGGCCGATGCAGACAATTAAAATCAACCCCCGTAAGCCCCGTCAATCAGGCCTAGCCAGGAGCCGTGGTGCCAAAATCCAAGCACAGATATTTTCTGCATCCTGGCCAGAACAAGAGTGATCGAGACAGGAGGGAAGAAACAGAAACGGACTGCTCACAATCACAACAGAAAACCTACCACACTGACATCTGCTCCGCTTATAAAACCAAAAGTGGCCAAGAATCGTCCTACGTGTGAATACTGAACGAACGATGAAAATGTTCACTATGTTAAATAAGAACTGTAGGAATCAAAATTTTACAGTTTACATAGATAAAACTTCATTGAGCTATACAGTTAAGGCATATGTACTGCACTGAGTATGTTATGCCTCAACTGAGAAAAAATGTTTTCAGTGGAGAGAGGGGTATGTGAGACTAAAAGAGACTAAAGAAACTTTCAAATGCAGTGTGTGACCCTAGTTTGGTTCATACTGGTTTAAAGGGAAAAAGCTATAAAAACACATTTTTAGAATGAGCAGGGAAAGATGAATATGGACTGAGAATCAGGACATTATGAAGTTACTGCTTACTTTCCAAGGTGCTATGACAGTGAATTTTACATAGGAGACAATCCTCCTTAGGAGATGCCTATCGGTGCACTTTCAGTGAAGTGACTTGACGCCTACAGCTGACTTTCAAACAACACAGCAAATATGCATGTACTTGTTCGTACATAAGCAACGCATAGGGAGAGACAAGTGATTATGGCAAAATGGCAACAGCTGTTGAATACTGGAAGCGACACAGTATTCTTACTGTTTCAACTTTTCCACGTTTGAAATTTTTTAATCATAAAAAGTTTGAGGGAGGTATATTATGATCTCACGTTATTATACAAAGACATACGTGGACATAATTTAACATCTGACGAGGACAGTCAGGAAGATTAACACATTAAAGTGTTCACAGTAGTCATCTCTGTGGGGTAATCTTGCTGTCCTCTTTGTAACTTTTTCCGCCTCCCCAGTTTTCCACAGTCTACATTGCTTTAGCGCACTGGGGAGAAATCAAGAAGCTAGGCTGCTGCGACCCAGAGGACCTGAGACCCCCACAGGGGCTGGAGGAAGACCCCAGAGGGCTTCTAAGACTCTGCATGGAAGTCTGCCTGCTTCTGGCTACAAGGTCTGAAGAGGCTTTCCCACCAAGCTTATCATGATCTTTCTACCAAGGAAAACAGTAGCGATGGGCATCGACATCAGATCAGAAAGGGAACGTGAGGTTTGTGGAGCAGAGGAAGGGCTGATGAGACTCTGGGCTTTCCATGGGCGCAGGCAAGGACAGGACAGGGTAGGAGGAGGCTGGGCATCAGGCAGCAGTAAAAAGGGGCCTGGTCACTGGCGGATCTTACGGGGTCTGTGGGCCCCGCGAAGCACAGGAGGCCACACTGCGCTGATGGCGACCACTCCCTGAGCTCCAGTTCTCCTCCGCATCCCTGCCTACTCCCCTCTGTCTCCTTCACAGGCTCCTCTTCCTCAGTTTTCCTAACCCCTGCCTCTGTGCCCTCTCCCCGAGCAGCCGCATTTATCAGAGATAACAAATACCACCTCCACACACCCCAAGCAACGCTGGAACCCAGGGAGGCACTCAGCTCAGGCTTCCTCTTCCTACCACCCTCACAGCTCCACGTCAGGTTGCCAAATCCAGTGGACTTTATCCTCCCCCACCCCTACTTCCACTGCCCTAGTTCAGACCCTCATATCTCACAGAGGCCATGACAAAAGCCCTCTGCTCCTAAGATGCAATCCCTAGGAAAAATCTTTTTTTTTAATTAATTTATTTATTTATTATTTATTTTTGGCTGTGTTGGGTCTTCATTGCTGTGCGTGGGTTTTCTCTAGTTGCGGTGAGCTGGGGCTACTCTTCATTGCGGTGCGTGGGCTTCTCATTGCGGTGGCTTCTCTTATTGCAGAGCATGGGCTCTAGGTGCACGGGCTTCAGTAGTTGTGGTACGCAGGCTTCAGTAGTTGTGGCACGCAGGCTTCAGTAGTTGTGGCACGCAGGCTTCAGCAGTTGTGGCACACAGGCTTCAGTAGTTGCGGCTCGCGGGCTCTAGAGCACAGGCTCAGTAGCTGTGGCGCACGGGCTTAGCTGCTCCGCGGCATGTGGGATCTTCCCAGACCAGGGCTCGAACCCATGTCCCCTGCATTGGCAGGTGGATTCTTTACCACTGCACCACCAGGGAAGTCTAGGAACAACCTTTCTAATGCAAATCCAACTGCATCACCCCTCTGCTTAAAACACTTGCAAGGCTCGGAACGCCCATGGGCAAAGTCCTCTGGCTCACGACCACCTCATTCCTCCTCCTCTGCCCATCCCACCCTGGCCTGGCCCTGTAACGCCAGCCGCAGCAAGCTGGTTCCTCTGAGTATAACTTCCTGCTTGTCTTTGCCATGGTTACTGGCACTGTCCAGTCTGCCTGGATTAACATCTCCTCCCTTTAGATCAGTGCATTACCCTGTGAGCTTCCTGAGGGCATGGACACATCTCAGTTATATTTGTCACCACACATTCAGCACAGGGCTTGGCATCAGTTACAGAACCTGTTATCCTGAAAAATCAGCCTTGGACCTCCTAAAAGAGGGAAGAACTTGCATCCAATTATCCCGTATCAGGCACATTCCAAGACACCCAAACGTATAATGAAACCTGATTATAAATCCCATAACCTGAAATCCTACCCTCTTTATGGAGTATCTGGGAGAAGAGCTAAGCCACAGGCCCACCCCTGGCCCTCAGCTTGGCCCCCTGAGGTCCTGTCGGAGGAGGTCCTGATGCAGTGAGAGCGGCTTTCCTGTGGTGAAGAGTGAAAACAACACTTACCATCATCGCTGACGCAATCCTGCAACACGAGCGGGTGGTGGCGGGGGAGCTTGCTTAAGGGCTGACGACGGCCCTTGGACTTCTTACTCTCCTCCAGAGAAAACATGTATTCATCCGCAACCTGGACAAACCACAAGAAGGAATCAAGTTGGTCTTGCCTCCACTTCGGGATACAGCAGAAGTCAGTCTTACAATAAAAACCAAGGGGGAAAAAAAAAAAAAACCCAAGGGAAAGAGCGGGGCAGAGAGACACAGAGAAATGTAAAACCCGACATGGAAAACACCTGACTTAGAAAAAGCCAAAACGACAGTGTCATACAAACCAGTGTAAACCAGGATTATATAAACCGTTTAGGGCAAAATTTGTGCCTAGTCAGTGTGGGTCCTGGCCTTCTCAGAAGCAGGCTGAAACAAATGTACCAAAAATAAACCTACTCCAGCTCTAAAGGAGAGCCCCTTCCTTCAGCTCACTGACATGTGTCCACGTCTGAGAGCCCCAGAGGCCCCTTTCCTTGGACCAGGAGGCCAGTAGCACCCGTTACAAAGTATCAGGCAGCTGGGCCAAACAGGTTTGAAAGGCCAGAGCACCCCTCATTCAAAGGGGTGAGGAATAGCGAACCCATTAAAAAGAAAGTAGGCCACTTCTCCTCATGCACTCTCAAGACCTCAGCTCTAGCTGATACTCTTTGATCCTCTTCTCCAGGGAAGAACGTCCGCCGGGACACAGAGCGCCTCTGAAACTCTGGCCCACTGCAGAAAGAAAGGTTGATTTAACGCTGCATTTACATAATGTCAGAGCAAATGTAATTAGGTTTAAGGTGTACAGGACTGAACCAGTAATACCACACCAGAGCTTCCTTCTAACCAACATATTTAACACTTGGTTCTGCTGACATTAGGAGACACGGGTTATAGCAAAACCCACTGAGCAAAGAAATGAGGCCTGAAGAGGGCCACTTTGCAACCGTGACCGAAACCAATGCCTCAGAGTGCTGCAGAGAAGTGTCAGCACTGCGGTGCCACCTTGGAGAAGGGACACTGGGCCTGCAGACTCCACGTGCAACTACACAGAACCCCAGGACTTAAGGCCCACACTTGGAATGTCAAGAAAAACCAAATGCTGAGCAAATCACAGAGCCTGCTCTTCTAAACATAAATTGAGGGTCTATTTGCCTATTCATTCAACAGATATTTACCGAGACCCTACTGAGTCTGAAGGTCTGCCCAGGGAAGGAAGGTGTGAAGAGATGGTACCGCTAGGATGTGCTCCCTGCTTACGTGAGTGACGATGCTCACGGCAGCGTGCCATGCGGTGGAGGAGTGAGGATGGTAGGGATCTCCTACCGAGGAGGTCCACGAAAGGCCAACACAAGCACAGACTTTTATCAGCCCTGAACTATACCGACAGCCTAAAGCAGCAGTTTCCAAAATGCACATCAAGAGGCCTGAGAAAGCCTCCATCAGAGTGAACAGGTGGGGCTCCGTTCCAACCACAACAGCCCTGCTTTTGATTTACATTTTTTAAATGAGTAAGAGGTCACTTAAAGAAGGGGTTCTTTGTCTAAAACAAACTGGAAATACCAAATTTATCTGACAGTGTTACCAGGAAAATAAAAAATGTAGGGATATGCACCCCAACACACGTATACTTACTGATGAATTACATACACTAATGTACTTTAAAACAAAACACTTTAAAACAAAAATAGACTGTAAAAGGATTAAGATAAAAATAAAGTTCCATTATTTGATTCCTGCGTCCCTGTAATCTTCTTGCATCCCCTACTACGAAGACCACCTAGGTAACAGGCCTAAATGTGAGATGTGGCAGAGACCAGGAAGTAAAGGCATGAGAATAAAGGAACCAATGAAGGTGGGGATTTCCAGCCTGGGTCTCCAAGGTGAGAGAGACTAAGAGGGCTCCTGTGGATGAGGGGGGAGTGGTAACAAGCCAAGTTAGCCAAGTTAAATGTGCTGCGTATGGTACACACAACACCTACCTGTGGGTCCTTCATCTGGATATAATACCCAGGGGGCACGAAGAAATTCAGTCTGGGAGTTCAGAAAGGTCAGAGCAAGAGCTGTGGATTTGGGAATCCTCAACATTGGGCTCGGAATTTCAATCATGCAATGGATGAGATGATCAGTGGAAGATAAATTGACTGAAGACCAAGCCTTCCAGGACAGGAGTAAGAAGAAAGAGGAGATGCTGGGGGAAAGGGGCCCTCAAGTGGGAAACCCACAGTCCAAACACTACAGAAGAGCTGAGCAGGCAGTGGCCAAGGGACTCAGCAACTGGGAGGTGCCAGGACTTTTTCGGAGATAAGTTCCAGTAGACACACAATCAGGAACTAGGGAGTGTACACCACACAGACTATTTTTGCGAAGACCAGGAAAGGAATGAGATGGTAGCCTGAGAAGGAAATTTCCTCCAATTGTATTTTAAGATAGGGGCTTTGTGAGTATGGTTTTATGGGTGAAGAAGCTTGTCCCCCAAAGATGCAGAGTCCTAATAATCCCTGTGAATACGTTAGGTTAACATGACAAAGAACTGTTAAGGCTGCTAATCAGGTGACCGTCATCCTGGATTATCTGGATGGGCCCAATGTATTCAAACAGCGCTTAATAATGGAAGAAGGAAGCAGAAGAGTCACTGTCAAAGTGAGGTGACATGAGCAAGACTTGGCCAGATGTTGCTGCCTTTAAAGGTGGAAGGCAAGGGTCATGGCCAAGGAATACGGGTGCCCCCAAGGAAGCTGGAAAGGGCAAGGAAATGGACTCCCCACAGAAAGGTACAGAGCCCTGAAGACATCTTGCCTTTAGCACCATGAGGCCTATTTCAGACTTCTGAACTGAAGAACAAGAAGATGGTAAATCTGTGAAGTTTGTGTAACTTGTTAAAGCAGCAACAGAAAATGAATATGGGGTAGGAGGTGGAGACGAATCATTTTACAGGCAAGCACTGGAGGAGGTAGAGGGGTCAGGACCAAGAACCCCAGAACTTGGCTTTGGGAAAGGAGGAGGCCGCCTCTGTCCACATCTGTTTAACCAAAGGGCTTCCCGAGAGCCCAGCAGATATGCCCAGCGTACCATGCCTGGTGCTGCGGCAACGCAGAGATGGTGATATGGGATTTCTAACCGTAAGGGGCTTACAACCCAGCCAGGGTCTAAGTCTGCCCTTTCTGCTACCATCACTCTGCCTCTGACCAAAGCGGTCAGATCTACTCAAATATTTGAACATCCTCCCACTTTTTCTCCTCTTCTGGCTAAATACTCCTCCTCCAGTTCCTCACAGTGCTGCCTTTCCCTGCAATGTACTCCAATTTCTAACTTCCCACAGGATTTAACAGAAAAAGCTGGGTTCAAATCCTCGTTCAACCATTGAGCCAGGTGAGCCCGAGCAAGTGGCAACCCAGTAATAAAACGGGGTAGAGAGCACTGCCCCTCAGAGCTCTTTGTGAGGATGGGGTGGGATGGCATGCAAGGTCTCCCAGGCCGCTGCCGGCAAGAGAGCTGGAGCTCCAGGCTCTCTCTTGAGTTCTCTGTTACCCCCGACACGTGGGTTGCCAGGTCAAGGTCAATGTTCTTGACGGGGCTTGTTCTGTACAAAGAACCAAGTGTTCTCTCTCCTTCTTTAGGGAACTCACTTTTTCAAAGCAGCCTGAACTAGCAAGAACTTCTGCAGCAGACACGGTGCTGTGAAGACTCAGGCGGTGGTGCTTCAGCAGTCAGTCACCAGGGGCCCTTTCACCTTGGCCCCTGACACAAGACGGCAGCACGCTAACTGAATAGCAGGTGGCCCGAATTACACCTTGGGGGACGCTCAAAGTGAGAGGAGGGGGCCCACAAGGGTGTTCTTCAAAACCCAACTGTTTCCAGATACAGACACAATGCTATTAGACCTCTCCAGGGACACGCAGAGTGCCTCAGCTTCTGCCCAAGCCTTGACTGTCAGTCTGCCATCCCACCCAATCAATCAAGCCTCAAGTCAGCTTCTTACTGGAGCTAAACTTCCATTCGCTCCACCCACGTTTACAGAGGCTCCTAGACCAGGCCCCGGGGACCACGCCGGTGCCTCAAGAGGCGAGGCTGGATGTGGCCCAGTACCTGGCTCCTAGAAGTGCACCTTCACCCACCTGTGACAACCGCACCCAGACCAGGACAGCGTCTTAGACAAGGAGCGAAGTGCTGGAGGGACCGGAAGGAGAAAGGGACGCAGCTGAGAAGCAACGAGAGGTTTCCAGGAACACTGGCTTTTGAAAAGGAGCTGGGCCCCAATGAGCACCGGGCTGTTCCAGGACAGACAAGTGCCTCTTCCCACCTCAAAACTCTCTGCAGCCCGCTGATGGCTGCACCAAATACGAAGGCACTTAAGGCCCCTGGGCTGTACACTAAAAAGGGTTAGAGTGGTGTCTCACGTCATGTATATTCTACCACAATAAAAAACCCACCTGCAGCCATCCTCTCCTGTGCCCGCCTCTGCTAGAGACCCCAGCCCTCCCTCCTGTCAGAGCTCTCTCCCTCTCCCGCCCTCATTATGTCCCACCGCCCCTCTTTAACACAGGCCCACTCGGCCGGCTGCCACCATCTTCCACCCTCTCCTCCCCGGCTCTGCACACACGACCCTCTCCTAGCTCTCTTCTGCTTGTCCTTCTCCTTCCCAGGCCCTCTACCAACACCCGCACTGTGAAAACTGTACTTCATGTTCCACATGCCCCACGGGCGAACGCTCCCACACCCACCGACACCCTCCAGGTGAAGGTGACTCCCAAAACTACCCACCTAAGGTGCGTGTATGCACGTCTCCAATGCCTGCCTCACAAGCAGGTCGCGCTCAGCATGCCCCAGGCTGAACTCACACCTGAGTCACACGCAAATAACCCCTTCCCTTTTCCTGCCACCTCCATCCTCCACTGATACACCCCTGTCCATCCGGTAAGTAACACGAGCCAGAATTCCAGGTCACCCCTGCACTGCCCTCCCACTTACCCCACACCAGCCCCCGGCCCCACGCTCCCACCTTCCAAGCAGTCATTACCCCAGCCCCCTCCATCCACCCCTGCCAGCACCTCACGGCTCAGGTCCTCACCACCTCTCAGACTAAAGGTACAGGTTCCAAACTGATTTCCCTCCTGCAAACCATTTTTCCTCCTGTCCTGAAGGAGCAGTATTTGATTATAAAAGTAACACGTATTCATAAAAAGTATTCAGACAATTTATAAATGCAGGAAGTGAAAATCATCTACAATTTCATCTTCAAGGGAACCTCTGCTGTTTCTAATTTTGCCTCCTTCTTCCCCCAAAAACCTTTATACTGCTTCCAAAATGATCTTCCAAGACATCAATGCAAAGCTTAAAAAACGCTTCACTGGGCAATCCAAAGAACTGACAGTTTCTTTGAGTGAGTCAGTGGCAGGTGGACAGAGGGGCACTGCTCTAGATTAAGGCAGACTTAAGAGACATAATGAACAGACATAAGATGTAAGATTAATTAAATCTTGATTCAAACAGACCTACTGTAAAATAAATTTTGTTTAGACTACTGGGGAAATTTGACTGTGAACTGGGTATTAGATGATGCTAGAGAATTTCTGTAATTTTGTTAGGTATAAAATGGCATGGTGATTAAGAAAACACCCATATTTTTTAGAGATACACACTGAAGTAGGGAAGAAATCACATGACATTCGGATTTGCTATAAAATACTTCAGCAAATAAAAAAAGGACAGATGGGGACTTCCCTGGCGGTCCGGTGGTTAGGACTCAGCGCTTTCACTGCACCAGAGGTTCAATCCCTGGTCAGGGAACGAAGATCCCACAAGTTGCACAGCCACAAAGAAGAAGAAAAAAGAAAAAGGACAGATGAAGCAAATGTGGCAAAATACTGAAAACTGTTAGATCTTGACGATCAGTATTTGTGGTTCATTGTATTATACCATATGCATCTTTGTGTATTAAAAAACGTGTTATAGGAATCTTCAATGCATCTTTGTGTATTAAAAAATGTGTTATAGAAATCTTCAATGCATCTTTGTGTATTAAAAAACGTGTTATAGAAATCTTCAATCTCCAAAAACACATGGCAGGGAAACTTCCACTGCCCCCGACCCCGACTCTCAAGTCAAAGAGCCTCAGAACTCCAGGACCCAGCTCCTGACACGGTCCACCCACACCTCCCAAGGCCTTCTCATCCCATATGCCTGAGACCAACAAAACCACTGTGGACCCCCGACCTGCTCTGACCCTGGCATGAGCCCCCAGCACCAAACAGAACCCTCTCCTCCCCTAGATTCCCGCTCCAATTTCATCCCATCCTCCCAGCATGCTCCCGCTAAGCTCCTTCCCCTGCTGTCTCTCTGCCTCCTCACCCCAACCCCAGGCTGAGCTGCTAACTCTTCCACTTGTGCTACAATGCTCATCACCAG
This sequence comes from Monodon monoceros, assembly GCF_005190385.1. NCBI lineage: Eukaryota > Metazoa > Chordata > Mammalia > Artiodactyla > Monodontidae > Monodon > Monodon monoceros. The sequence goes on from NW_021703774.1 coordinate 145,490,860, forward strand.
GTACTAGAATTCCCTGCTCGCATCTATTTGCCTAGACTATGAGCTCCTTGAAGGCACAGTCCTAGCCCAGAGCAGGCGTACAAACCATTACAGAGTAAAGCGAAGAGGATGCCAGCACGTCAAGGGGAGAGGTGGGAGAGATGGCAGGTGACGCAGCCGAGAAGTTATTACCATCAGGCTGCAGCTGAGAGGTCCACACACAAACAAACAAGAACCAGGAAGACACGCTATGGTTCTGGAGCAGGGGTTGCACGAGAGAGGCGTGTCAGAGAGAAGCCTCCTCTCCCAGCCTATTTCCGCGGGAGGACGCCTGGCTTTCATTTTCTGGCATCTGCCTTTTGCAGAGGGAGTGCATTCCTGTGTGCACAACACACAGAAGGTGAGTGGGAAACTCTATGCCGCTGTGAGAGGGGCCTGAGTCGTCCAGGGCCACCTGTGACTAGGTGGGTCATCTGTAATTGAGGGTAAAATGAGTGGCAGGGCCATTCGGCCACAGGTTAGAAGCCACTCTCTTCAACCATTTTAACTGGTAACAAAGTGGCATTCTGGGGTTCCCTGGTGGCGCAGTGGTTGAGAATCTGCCTGCCAATGCAGGGGACACGGGTTCGAGCCCTGGTCTGGGAAGATCCCACATGTCGCGGAGCAACTAAGTCCGTGCGCCACAGCTACTGAGCCTGCGCGTCTGGAGCCTGTGCTCCGCAACAAGAGAGGCCGCGACAGCGAGAGGCCCGCGCACCGCGATGAAGAGTGGCCCCCGCTTGCCGCAACTAGAGAAAGCCCTCGCACAGAAACGAAGACCCAACACAGCCAAAAATAAATTAAAAAATTTAAAAAAAAACAAAAAACAAAGTGGCATTCTGAGTGCCATGTGCCCGCCTCCTGTATCCATAACTTAACTGGTTCCTAATTGGGGAGGAAAAAAGATAGCTATTATTCATGTATTGCCCCCACCACCAAAAAAAAAAAAAGCCACAAAAAACTTGACTGTGGTAAGATTGCTTCAGCAGTAACATGTGGTCTGAACAACGCGTTCAAGTGTCTAGTAAGTCCTTGCTATTGTTAGCGGCTTCTGTAGTTGTGAATGCAGCTGGAGGAAAGCAAGTCAGGAGGACAGGGCAAGAGAAGGACAGCGTGGCCTGCAGAGACAGCAGGATGCACAAGAGGGCACAGAGCTTTGGGAAGGATGGCTGGGATGCGGCCACAGGGAACCTAAGGGGTTCTGGTTTCCAAGCGGAAGAGCCCTCTCCTGTGGAAGCAGCCACAGGACGGCGGAGGGAGCGGCGATCAGAGGCAACGAGAAGGCTGCACGGTGGTGTACAGTGGATACCCACAAGCCGTGTGAGAGGGAGGGGGGACCTTCACGTGGAGAAAGGGGGTCTACAGAAACTGAGCCCGAGATTCAGAGAAGGCAGAAAGAAAAACTACATCGGGTGTTCAAGACAAGGGGAAAAACCAACCACAGAAAGGAACTGCTGGAAAACCTAGAGGGATTTTAAGTGTCAGTATTTCAGCCAAAGAAAAGATAAAGCCAACAAGCCAATTGTTAATATGAAGAAATAACAAGGGTACACGTGGGGCTCATGACAGTATTCTATTTGCATATACTTTTAAAATGTTTTGTAATAAAAACTTTTAGACGATAAATTTTTCAAAGGTGAAGGGAAGGGAACGGGGAAGTCTGTGCTGACTTCTACTGCCTGCCAATGACCCCACTCCACCCCCAGCCTGGGCTGCAACTTACCCATAGGCTGCGAGGCTGGGGAGAGAGCAGGTCACTCAGGGCAGGCCTGAGTCGGCTGCACCCAACGTGGCCCTGCTGTATCCCACTCAGACCCGCCAAACGCCTTTCTACACAGAACAAACAAAAGACAGAGCTTTTGGCAACCGCGTGGCCTGAGAGGAAGCCTGAACAGACATGTCCACGGTTACAGCTCTGGAGTTCATCCTGGCCTCCAAAACGATGCTGCGTTAGCAGTGTTATACTGGGAGGGGAAGAATGAAGAGGGGAGTAGAGGGAGAACTCCCAGGGGAGTCCAGGCTAAGAAAGGCCACCTCACCCCAAACCTCAAACCCTGCGACCACTGCCACTCTAACGCTGGCCCCGAAGGCCAGGAGGGGCAGAGGATGCACCCAACTCAGCTGAAGATCCACCGAGGGCAGCCACTGAGGCTGCAAGGCAATTCTTTGGAACAACTGTCCCACAGAGATAAGAGAAAGGAACTCCAAGCAAAGAACAAGCTGAAGTGACCCACTGCCACCTGGCTTTTGCTTGACACAATTGCAGACTGGCGGTCCATCCTGAGGGTCTCTCCTGCCATCTGGGACTCTGCAGCAGCCCAGCCCCAGAACCACCTCCCTCCCCAACACAGGAGGCCCCCTGCCCCCCACCCCACCCAGCACCCACACCTCAGCCAGCTCCCGCTCGTTGATGCTCCTGGTGGCGCCCCCTTTCTTCCTCGTGCATGACTCTCCTGCGGTGACCCTGTCGTCCCCCTTGGCGTAGCTGTGCACAGTGAGGACTCCCGTTTGCCCTTGGGCTCGGCAGGACAGAGGCTCACTGGTTTCTGAATCGGAAGAAATAGAATCCTGTGAAGAACCAGAGCCCAGGCTGGAAGATGACTTCTTTTTGGAGCCTGAGAAGACGAGGCGACCCCCAAAAGAAACCGGATTCACAGAAAGGTCCAAGGCGGCCGCTTCCTGGTCCTCCTCCTCATCCTCATCCTCCTCTTCCAGCTTGACATTTTTAAGCTCTTCAAATTTGACTTCAGTGGAGTCGGAATAATCTGAAACACACAGACACAATGAACAGAGCCCACTTTCTCTTGTGCTTCTGAACTTCAAGAAAGGCAGAGTGGGGCTTCCCTGGTGGTGCAGTGGTTGAGTCCGCCTGCCGATGCAGGGGACGCGGGTTCGTGCCCCGGTCCGGGAAGATCCCACATGCCGCGGAGCGGCTGGGCCCGTGAGCCGTGGCCGCTAAGCCTGCGCGTCCGGAGCCTGTGCTCCGCAACGGGAGAGGCTGCAGCAGTGAGAGGCCCGCGTACCGCAAAAAAAAAAAAAAAAAGAAAGGCAGAGTGACAAGACCAAGGAACGTGGGCAGCAATTGAGGCCTGGCTCTGAACTCTGACTCCACCACCGACAGGGTCCCTGTGTGATCTGGGGCGAGCTGCTTAGCCTCTCTGGGCCTCCAGTTTCATCCTCTGTAACTTGAGGACGCTACCACCTCTCTCCAGGGTTCTTAAATAAGATTGCTGCGTGTAAGGTGGGAGCACAGCCTTGCACACAGCAGACACTCAGTTAAGTGGCAGCTGTCACTTCCTCAGAAGTCTCCTGCAGCTCAGCAGAGACCCAGAGAAGCCGGGCTAGAAAGACGGCTCAACAGAAGGCAGCAGGGCCCCAGGGTCCAAGTCCATAGTGCTGACTGGCTCTCAGCAGACACTCCAAGGCCCTGTCGACACAGAGATCCTCCAAACCTGACCCGAGACTGATACAAGCCCCTTCCTAACACATCTATCCTCAACAACTGTCCTAGTGAACGCTTTCAAACACCGTACTGGACCACACTGTCTGTCCTCTCCTAAAATACAAACGGCCTCTCAAGCCTCCCAATGAGCGAACTCTCAGGCGGCAGGCAGTCCCCACATCGTCTCATCCCATTTCTCAGGTCGCTCCTGTGACACGCCCGTCTCCCACCCTTCCCACCCCTTGTTCAAATCACAGGACATCACTGCCAGCTCCCTAAGCAGCTCATGCTTGTGCACGTCTCCGGGCCTGGGCCCTGCTCCTCCTATCCGGGAAGCCCCTTCTATGTCCCCCCCAGTCTGTCTGCCTGGAAAATCGCTGCTTACTCTGCAAGAGTTAATTCACGGGCACTTCACCAGGCAGAGGGTGGGCGGGGGCCTTTCCCCCATGTTCCTCAGCCGCCCTGGGTGACCCCAACCAAAGCGCTTCCCACACTCCAATCACACCATCTGCTCACAGACCCGCCTCCCCTTTGTCACATCTGCGACCCCGCACTGATGTGGCGTCCAACACAGAAAAGAATGATTAGGGCTGTGGGGAAAAATACCATAACCAACTCACCTGGGAAGGTGAGACCGTCCTCAACTTGGCGCACGGAGCTGTGGGTGGGCCTCACAGGAGCAAGGGCGGCCTGGCACTCCGCCATATCGTACTGTCCAGAGCCCAGCTCCTCCCTGGGGAAGAGCTCGCTCTGACTCACCTCCTGTGGGATTTCAAGACAAACTCGGTGCCTCTTTGTCCCGATACGGTGCTTGGCCAGGCTGCAAGGAGGAGGGCAAACTTTTTAAGAGCCCCAGTGTACATCCGCTTACACAAACACCTCCCCACGCAACCCCAACTCAACGGCCAGAGCCTGCTTCACACTTTGGTGCCACCTGAGACCAGGGACCTCACCTCCCTGAGCCTGTTCCATCAAATGCAAACAGGGATGTCACCACCCCCTTCACAGGTTTGACATGAGGCTTAAGAAGAGGTGTGCTGAGCACCTGGCAGAGCGCCTGGTGTACGGCAGGTCCCCGATAAATGTTCCTCCTTTCTTCCCCACACAGCCCAAGAGAAACTCTCCTGAGGACAGATCCTCTGGCTCAGACACCGAGGACCCTGGCCCCTGCCCTTGTGAGTCTCATTTCCTTCACTACTCTCTCCTTTTCAAAAAGCCCTCAAATGGGGACTTCCCTGGTGGCACAGTGGTTAAGAATCCGCCTACCAATGCAGGGGACACGGGTTTGAGCCCTGGTCCGGGAAGATCCCACATGCCGCGGAGCAAGTAAGCCCGTGCGCCACAACTACCGAGCCTGCGCTCTAGAGCCCCGCGAGCCACAACTACTGAGCCCGTACTCTAGAGCCGGCGAGCCACAACTACTGAAGCCCGCACACCTAGAGCCCACGCTCCACAACAAGAGAAGCCACTGCGATGAGAAGTCTGCACACCGCAACGAAGAGTAGCCCCCGCTCGCCACAACTAGAGAAAGCCCATGCACAGCAACAAAGACCCAACGCAGTCAAAAATAAAAAAATAATAATAAATTAATAAATAAATAAATTTATTTTTTAAAAAGCCCTCAAATGGCAGTGAGAAAACTGGCTTCTCTGGCTCAGAGGGAGCCATGCCCTCGCACGCATGTGAGCCTTGCTCCAGCAGACTACGGCCCATGTAGCAGTGCTACCACCCTTGGGTGGCAGCCATGAGGAAGGGCCTGAACACCTCATTGAGGATTCTGGGGCCCGTACCAAGAAAAACATTCCCTCAGCTGTGCTCAAACACCCCACTCAGAAGCAGCCTCTCGGCAGGCTACGGGAGCTGCCAGACACGCCTCCCTCAGGCAGCTGGGCCTGAGGGCTGCAGGGTTACCTCCTCTTCAGGTCACCCTCCTCTCCATCCTCGACCCCCTCCATGTCATCCTCCTCCGGGCACTCCTCCTCCTTCCGGGGTCTCGGGGCCAGTTCACTCTCCTTGAGAAACTCGGCCGCTTCTGGCGTGGGCAGAGTGTGGTCGATGACGGTGCTGTCCTTCCCAGCTTTCCAGAGTTTGTACCTTTCTGGCTGGAACTTCCTCACAAACACGTCCATGGAGATCTTCACCATGTCCTTTCTGCAGGAGCACTGTGGCAAGGTGCCAGAGGAGCTCCAGGTGAGACACTTGCCCTGCTCCTCCCCCGAGCCCCTCCTCCCATCTCCTCCCTCCGAATGGGAAAAGACACAAGACAGTTTAAGGCTGAAATGTTTGGGTTTACAGGCTGAGGGCATAACGTCCTTGCAGAGCCTTCACACATGAAAGGAAGCAGGGAAAAAAGGATGGAGGACACATGGCACTGGGGCGAGTCAACCTGGGCGCTAACTAGGGCGCATGGAGAACGGTTAGAGATGAGGCTCAGCGTTAGGCCCTGGATGGTCAATGTCCACCTTCCCTCTGCTGTCTATCCAAGCCAGGACCACAGGAGCGAGTCTACTCCCAGCCAAACGTCCAGCCCTGCTGCTTCCCTAATGTAAAACGAAGCCCTTAAGATTTCTCCTCAACAGAGAAATCCCAGAGTGGCTAAAGAAAGAAATAGCACAGTGTGTAGGTGTAGTTTTAATGCTCAATGGACTCAAGCACGGAAACCTCATTTTATACAACTCAAATCGGAACAGATCTTTTAAAATTCTTTGTGAACACAAGATGCTGGCACTTTTGCACATTCCCCGCCACTCTGCTTCTGAATTCCAGCAGCTCAAAGAAATGTTCTAATCACCAGCCAGTGTATCTAAGAAGGTTGGCTGGCTCAACCAGTCATTTGTAGACACGGCTACTAACCCAGCGGACTTACCAGCACTGCTTGTTTGCCATACTCGATCCACCGCCGGGTAGCAAAATTAGTGGACTCGGCACAGTTGAAGCCATGGTTAAAGCCGGCATGGTACCCGTAAGGGAAAGTGATCATAAATTCTCCAGCTTCCTGAGTCACCTGAACAAAAGCAGACGGGAAGCAGCTGCAGCAAACGGCAGCCATCTAGAGACCTGGGAAGTTGCGCTCCAGCTCTGCTACAACTGAGCTCAGTGGCCAGGGATGGGTCACAAAACCACTGGGGACCTGGTGTCTTCTGTGACATGCAAAGCCTCTACGCATCAGACACCATGACTATAATTAATGACTCATCCAGATGACACTGTTCAAGGGGGCTTGACCCTCCTCTGGCACCAGGAAGGGGTAGCCCACCTTTAATGCTTCGAGATCAAACGATGATACAGATTAGCCCTGGCCCACACCTGGTACAGAGAATCAAGTAGAATAAAGCTCCTCTGTGAAACACACGCCAGAAAGGGTGGTTTCCGCATAAGCCAAGGGCTGCTGTGTGCAAAATCCGCTCACCTTGTCAAAGGGAATTCCGTATTTCTTCAGCATTAAAGGCGAAATCAAGGTCATCTTATGGCGGAGAAAAGCCTCACAGCTTTGAGCACTGCCCGGGAAAAAGCCTGTTTAATTGAAAACGGGCACAGTTAATACACAGCCCCACGCTGGCTCTGTAACCCTGGAGTCACCTCACACCGTGCATCTCATCTACATGATAAGGAGGATGAATCACCAATGTGATCTCCACATATTCTTCTAGCTTCAGGTCAATCCTAAGGTTCCACAATGAACCTCTGGGCTGCCTCCTGTGTAGGCTGTTACATGGGTAATCAAATCCTGTTTGGGGGATTGCCCCAGGTGCCTCTGTTCTCACAAAGACCTTTGAAACAATTTAGAGCCTTTCTCCATTCACTGGGATCCTCAATCTTTTGTTAGTAGCACAACTACAGCACACACGACCCAAGCTCTTGTGAAATAGGCTCTGTAGAGGTACAAATCTATTAGAGCCCACTTAAAAGAACCAAAGCATAAAATTCAACTTTGACTTGATGATTTGGGTTTTTGGCAAAAGAACCAGACCCAATATGACCAATACACTATCCCTAGTCAAATAAACCCATGCATGATAAAATTGAGGCAAACACAGTCTAAGACTTAGTAAGTCCCTTCCCAAGACAAAGTGGGAAAAGGCTCTGATTTTAGTCGCTCTGATATGTAACCAATCTGGCAGTCTGGCTCACTCCCCACATGTGAGCCTGAGAAAGGACCACAGCAAGTGGACACCTTAGAGCAGTGAGCGCAGCTCACAGGCAGGTCTGACCCAGCAAGCGGAGTGGACCCCGTACCTTTGGCCAGGCGCTCCAGCCGCTTTCCGTGCTCAGGCGGGACGGAGTACCTGCAAGCGCAAAGAAGCATAAGCCGCTGAGCAGAGGGGCTCGTCCCCCCTTTCAGAACAGCTTGAAATATCAGACTTTTCAACTTCGCAACCACGAGAACTAGATAGGGATCTGGAGAAATGAAGTATTAGACTGTTTGGGCAGAGGAGGGCAGAGCACACGCAGAAGTGTGAGCGATTTTATCTTTTATATTCATTCATTTAACAAGACATTTATTGAATATTTATCATGAACCAGGATTTAGGGTACACACTCAATGTTGCTCTCCTTTATAATGTTGTTCATGCAATAAAAGTTAAAAAAAAAAAAAAAAGGAGGAGGATGGCATTAAAGTGCTCCTGGCAGAGCCTGAAAGGCCTGACTGGGATGAGATAGAGGGAGGAAGATGGGAAACGAGGTGACAATGGATCAGGTACCAGAGACCTGGCCCCTATGTGCTGAGCCCATTTCCCTTTGTCTCCACAACCGTGTACTGATTATCCAGTAAGCACTCACTCCTCCACCCCCGTGCGTATCTAGACACCATAGGAATTGCCCTTCACTAAAAAACGAACAGAATAAATAAAAAACACATGGAGGACTATTTAAAACTTTTGCACAACTGTTAAGCTTTATATTCGGGAACTCACGGTAAGTCTGATTTACCCTTACAATGCATTCTAAAGATGATTCCACAACAAAACCTTCCCATCCCAAAGAGCTTTGCTATGCAACAAAACAGATGAGGAACTGAGGAAAATGTTTGTCACCTAAAGGACTCTGTGATCCATCAGGCAACATTGCACAGAAGTCTCTAAAGGAACCACTTCAGATGACCTAAAGAGTGTATACAGCAACTAGAAAATCTCTTGACCAGAGAACAAAAAGTCCAACTTCAGGGAACTTCAGAGTAAACATGGTGAAGACACAAAAGCTAGAGTCTAGAAGTCTAGCCACCTAAGGAAGGAACTGGGACAGTAGTTAGGGGGTAATCACAGGCTCAAAAGGGTTTTCCCCCTTCCAAGACTGGAAACTGCAAAGCATCTGCCAGAAGAAAAGAAAAGCCCTGGGAAAGGATGTGGCTGAAGGTACCGGAAAGGAATGGAGACAGATACAGTCTGCACGACTCCCCATGGCCTGGCCACGGTGTCCCCTCCGGCCTCCTCACTCCTCCGTCCTCACACACAGCACGCAAACCACAAGGGACTTCCTTCCTCTAGTTACTCAAGACACCGTGCTCGCTCTCAAGTGTCTTTGCACGTGTTGTTACAACCACCCAGACACCCTTCCCTCAGTCCCCCTTCCGAACCCACCACCACCACACCCAGCCACGTCCTCATCTGCGAGCTCTCGGCTCAGCTGTCACCTCTTCCAGGGGAGCCTTCTCTAGTCCCCATGCTCACACACCTTCCTGTGTGAACCTATTACAACCACTGTTCCCCATCAGAGCTTTTCTCCCACTTTCTCTCTCCTGACCAGTCCCCTAGCGGTGTGAGGGTGGGCACCTCATCTGTCTTTTGCTTTGCCGAAGGCAGCATCTTCGCTAACATGCTGAGATAGACGGGTGGGCGCAGGAAGAAACAAGAGAGCTTTCTCTGATTTCTCCCCAGCCAGACGGCGGCCTCGGTGGAGAACGGGGAGCGGACGCTGAGTGGTCCTGCGTCCCCTCGTGAGTAAAGCACACACTGCTGCTCACCAAATATTTTTTCCATGAGGAAAAGAAAGCTTTCTATCATCTGAAGAAGTGACTCCAGTCTTGGAAGTCTGCCTCTAAGGAATGCCTCAGGCCTGTTCAGAAAAAGGAACCAGACAGTGGGAGAGCCCCCATGGCTCTCGGTCACTCAGGCACCTTTCTGTTTTCATACTGTGGTACTAAGTGCCTGGCCTGCTAACGCTTGCTACTCCCAAGGGCAGGGAGAGTACCAGAGCTCAAACAGCACCTTACTGCTTGAAAGTCGGAACAAAATGTAACACACCAGTCCCACCCTAAGCCTGCCGAACCATAATCTGCCTTTTGCCCGATTCCAAGGTGTTCCCTGGGTACATGAAAGCTGAGAAGCCCCAGTGCCAAGTGCAGGCCGACTTTACCAGGATTTGGGTTCTCCGAAGTGCAGGTAATTGATGCTGTACAGGTCCATGTCTTCGGTGTGCCAGGCAAAGGATGTCTTCCACATGCCGAAGTACAGGTATGGGGTGTTCACGCCCTCAATGGTGATCCCGCTCTCCTTTTCCACCAAGTCCAGGATTGTTTTCAGGCGACCAATATTCCACTCATCAACATGCTGCAGAGGAAGTTACACTGAATATAAACTGAGGCTCTGAACCCACCAATCACAGAGCAGGTCACAGGTGAGCTGTCACTCCTAACAAAGATTAGGAATAATGTTGAAACTACATGGCCCTGAAGACCACAGCACCCCTCACTTGCTGTTCAGAGCTGCCACTGGAACTGACGCCATTATACCTCTGAAGGGCAAACACCAGTTGGTGAACAACACTGAACACTAGTACATGAAAGATGAAAAAGGAGGGACAGCCACCTGTTCTAAACCCAAGAGGAAGAGTTTGCACAGAAGCTAAAGAAACTTAGGTCAGGACTTCCCTGGTGGTGCAGTGGTTAAGAATCCGCCTGCCAATGCAGGGGACAAGGGTTCGGGCTGTGGTCCAGTAAGATCCCACATGCCGCAGAGCAACTAAGCCCGTGCACCACAACTACTGAGCCTGCACCCTAGAGCTCGCAGCCACAACTATTGAGCCCACATGCCACAACTACTGAAGCCCACACACCTAGAGACCATGCTCCGCAACAAGAGGAGCCACCGCAAAAAGAAGCCCATGCACCGCAACGAAGAGTAGCACCCGCTCGCCGCAACTACAGAGAGCCCGCGTGCAGCAACGAAGACCCAACTCAGCCAAAAATAAATTAATTTTAAAAAAAAGAAAAAGAAAGAAGCTTAAATCGAAAGAGGAAAGTACTGTCAAACCATAAAAAATACAAAGCATGGGAATCAACTGTACTCATTTGTGACTTATCTAGCCCTTATGGGCAGTGTCTTCAGTAAAAAGTCTACAATGTGGGGGCTTCCCTGGTGGCGCAGTGGTTGAGAGTCTGCCTGCCGATGCAGGGAACACGGGTTCGTGCCCTGGTCCGGGAAGATCCCACATGCCGCGGAGCCTGCGCGTCCGGAGCCTGTGCTCCGCAACGGGAGAGGCCACAGCAGTGAGAGGCCCACGTACCGCGAAAAAAAAAAAAAAAAAGGCTACAATGTTATCCTGAGTTGTAAAGGTCATCGAGGACCCCACTTCCTATAAGTACGTTCTGGATTTATGCCTACAAGCTTCACTTCCCACCACCCAAAAAAGCTGTTATCAACAAAATTGGAATCCACTTTTTAAACATCTTCCTTCAAATAATTTACAAAAACAATAAATTAATCGGAGTGATAATCCCTAAAACACCCTACAGATTTTTTAATCATCCAAAAAACAGTCCCAAATATTTCTTCCTTGTACCATGTCTAAGGCTGTTCTCTATGCCAAAAAGCACTAAATCCTAAGCCAATGCAATTTGTTAAAACAGCTTTCGCTACAGAATCTTGTTTGAGGATTCCGAAAATCTAAATATGTTCCTCTTCTTAAATATATACCCCTTCCATTATATTGGTCAGTGATCTTTTTTCTTCAGAAACTACATTGCCCTCCCCCAACATTTCATTTACTGTGATCCCACCCTTTCTAGAACTCATCAGAGCTACCACCCACGGACTCTTCTAACAACCCTTGCTAAAAACACCATATCATCCAATTCACATGTAGAGTGGGAGAAATAAAATTCAGTCACATGCAAAACTACCCACAATTAAGTGAGCACAGCCCATCACCTGGTGGTGGGCCATTCCTTTGTCCAGACACCCGTTCAGCAAAACAGCTTTTTGGTGCCCACTACATGCTGGGCAGATGAAAATGGTATTAAATTACAAAATGCTGCATAGAGATCCCAGGAAGTCTCACCTTTTCATAGAGAGTGCCATTCACATCTGCACCATAGATTGGGGGATTGAATGTGAGATTTTTCCAGTATTTCCGTTCAAGCTCTTCAAATTCACTATAGCGTGGGGTACAGTACCTTTAAAAAGTTAAAAAAGAAAAGTGTTAGCCACTTATAAGGGACTAAATACATGAGGCATTATGAACGGCACGAGGCACAATCCTTGTTCCAGGGATAGCAAGACATTTCAAATGAACAAGACATAACCTTGGCCTTCAAGGTTCCAATACAGTACCCAGTAACTCCCTCAACATTCTGGGCCCAAAAAAGGTAACATACACAAAGATGTAAGCCCATCTTCCTTAAGAATGATATCCTCCACTCTTTCAAGAGACTCTACTATAACTACACACTGCACCCGTCAGGAGTGGCCTGGCCACACAGGGAGAAAATAGGCTTCCAAACCTGTGAGAACCAAGACTGCAAATCCCTATGTATCCACAGACAACCAAAACCCAGCACATGGAGAGCTGAGGCCCTGGAACAGAATTTACTTCCCTGCACTCTAAGGAAGCGTCTCCAAGAGGGCTAACTTCAGTTGTCACTGCTACATTCCCAGCATCCTATGCAGTGTGGCTAACATTCAATAAATAATCACGCCTGAAAACCAAATATTTTAATAAAAATAGAAAATAGTCCTAAAAACATAAAAATAGGTTTCTGCACATCATATGTTTCATTTAGCAAAATACATGTGTATACATATGCTCACACACTCAAATACACACACACCACTATCTATCTATATATATCTCCCCACATAATACCATTAAAAATATCTGTACTCTTTTTTTTTTTTTTTTTTTTTTTGCAATATGCGGGCCTCTCACTGTTGTGGCCTCTCCCGTTGCGGAACACAGGCTCCAGACGTGCAGGCTCAGCAGCCATGGCTCACGGGCCCAGCCGCTCCGCGGCATGTGGGATCTTCCCAGACCAGGGCACGAACCCGTGTCCCCTGCATCGGCAGGCGGACTCTCAACCACTGCGCCACCAGGGAAGCCCAATATCTGTACTCTTTAGCTCAATAATCACATACTGAAAACTTACTCCCAAAACAATCTTTTAAAAATTCAAACCACTTAAAAATTACTACACAATTTAAAAAGAGTAACGTGTAAACCTAATAGGTATTTGAAAATGCACACTATAACTCAAATGGCCAAAAAACATGATAAGGAGTGGAAGACCAAAATGAAACTGTGTGGAGATAATGAGATGAGTGGGGTAAAAAAAAATCTTATTTTAAATACTGCCTTACATTTTGATGTTAAACTAATGAATCATGAAGTTTAGAACTCTCAAGTTCTAAACCCTTTAAATACAAATAACTCTACTTCCAACTGATCTGCTTTAAAAGTTTAGGTTTCTACCCACTGGGTTTTCTTAAAGCTGGCTGACCACACAGACAGAAATCAAAGGTAAGAATTGATTGTATTTCGGATGAAGGGAAAAGACACAGGACCGGCTGATTTAAAAAGAGGTGTCCTGAAAGAAGGTAAGGCCTACCATATGTTGATGAGACAGGAAGAACAGCACAGGGGCCTGAGTGAGGCCAACCCGACGTGAAACAAAGCAAGTGTGCTTGGCACGGCGCAGAGCTAGGAAGCAGACATGAAGACGGCACAGCCTCTCATCTGCGGCATGGCACACTTCTTCAACAGGCTTTTACACAGATTCTCTCATTAGACAGCAGGTTGGCCAGCAATAGGGATGCTTTAAGAGTTAGGCTGCCAATAAAATTGGAAGCCCACACTTCGAACTGTGCTATGTCAAAGGAAAAGAAGGCAGAGCACAGACGGAGAAAGAGCGCGACCTGATGTGAGATGATAAAGCACTCCAAGTGTGAAGCCTGGCAAGCTGAGGCTCTACTGCGAGCCTCCACGGCAGAGCCGCAAAAACGTCTGGCTGGGGGCTTCCCTGGTGGTGCAGTGGTTGAGAGTCCGCCTGCCGATGCAGGGGACACGGGTTCGTGCCCCGGTCCGGGAAGATCCCACATGCCGCGGAGCGGCTGGGCCCGTGAGCCATGGCCGCTGGGCCTGTGCGTCCGGAGCCTGTGCTCCGCAACGGGACAGGCCGCAACAGTGAGAGGTCCGCATACCGCAAAAAAAAAAAACAAAACAAAAAAACGTCTGGCTGAAACCAAGATATGTGTGGACCAAAAAGGCTCAGGAGAAGAGGCAAGGGGGAGGGAGGAGTCCCTTGTGGAGCCACAAAATGAAGAAGTAACAAGGGAAGGGAGAAGATCCAAGCAAGAGGATTAAGGACTAGTCAGAGCCCAACGAGGGGAACACACAACTTATTCTCTGTAAATCTGAGGTAATGAGAGCAAAATATTAAAAACAGCAGAGAAAAGCAACTGAAGACAGCAGGCCTAAACAAAGATGTTTCCAACAGAGACAAGAATGTACAGATGATGGAGTGATAGAAAACAGCAACCAGCCTGGTAGTTCACTCACATTTGGTTAATGTCACAAAGGAAATGAGATAGCATCTGTAGGGGTAGTGAGGAGTTTGCCATGATTAAAGACAGGAGGACCCAGATGGAAGAGATTAACTTAAACTACGAAGGCCACTTTTTGATAAGTGGGTAGTAACAATACATCCGGCCAACGCTCCTCTTGAACCAACTCCAAGTTTCCCCTTTGCAACCTTGCAAATTATTAGAGTCAGAAAATGATCCTACTTTTGAAGGAAAAACAATGGGATTACTTTATGTAAAAATATGTACAAGTTTAGACTGTGACTGTGTACCGAGATGAGGAACGCTTCCATGTAAAGAGCGGACAGAGAGACAGATACTAGAGGTGAGGAAACTATTCTTCAGTGGGATGGCAGCAGTCCTAGAGACTGCTTTGCACGTGAGATATTAGGTCCCAGATGCTAGGACAGGTGGGAAGGAATGTGTTTTCACTCACTTATCGCTATTGGCTATCTTGCGGAACTCTCGAACAGTCATGGCTTTCTTCTGTATGTTGTACTGAGTAAAGAGGCCAGACTGCCCAGTCACCAGCTGCTGGATGGGGGCAGGAATGACCAGGTCATCAATATCATCATAGGACGCTCGTGGCTTCCACTCCTTTGGAGGAACAACCTGTAGGGAACACAAGAAACAAAAGAGATCAGAAACCTGACAAGCTGGTCAGAGTCCAAGAAGTGTGCAGGCCAACAGCCGATTCTACTAAGAAGTCACATGGATTTAACCATGCTCACCCAAACACGGCAAGTCACACTGTCATGCTAGCCCTGATCCAGTTCTGCTGCCAACTAGCTGCCTAGCTGCAATGATCTAAGGTACGGAATTCTCAGCCTCAGAATCTTATCTGGGCACCAAGACAGGAGGTTGAAGAGTTGATTCTCTCTCAATCTAACAGAAAGTTCACATGGGAAGCCAAATTACTATCAGAGTGCTGGATGAGACCGAAACCGAGAACGAGAGAAGTTGGATTGATGAAAACACCCTTCTCCACCAAGAGATGGAAGCACCACAGCAGCTGGCCCTGGGACACTGCTCTCTTCCTCCCTTTTAAACATTCTAAGCAGCTCTTCTCCAACCTAAAAAGAGATGCTTCAGATGTTAACGAAAGGAATTAACTTGTAAATAGGACAGCAAATATTCAACTACCACCAAGCCTGCCTTTCAGTAAAACTCGGTTCTTCCGGCCTTCATTTAGGAAAAATCTTACTGCCACCCTGAGTCCCAAAGGCCCCGTCCCCCACCTTAGCCAGCCCAGCCCGATGAGCTCCTTGGGATTCAATGTAGGCAATATAACGACTGAAGTTCCGGAACTCCTCCATAGTCGGGTAAAAGGTCATTATCCGAGCACTGGGATTCAAGGTTTCAGATTCAGAAGCCATTTTCCCTCCTTTTTGAGGTCACTTTGGTCAGGCAGGAATCTGAAGAAATACATTAAGAACATAAAATTATATAAAATGTGGGCTTCCCTGGCGGCGCAGTGGTTAAGAATCCGCCTGCCGATGCACGGGACACGGGTTTGAGCCCTGGTCTGGGAAGATCCCACATGCCGCAGAGCAACTAAGCCTGTGCGCCACAACTACTGAGCCTGCGCTCCAGAGTCCGCAAGCCACAGCTACGGAAGCCCACGCACCTAGAGCCCATGCTCCGCAACAAAAGAAGCCACTGCAATGACAAGCCTGCACACTGCAATGAAGAGTAGCCCCCGCTCACCGCCACTAGAGAAAACCCATGCGCAGCAACAAAGACCCAACGCAACCAAAAATAAATATTTTTTAAAATGTTAAAAAAAATTATATAAAATGGGGCTTCCCTGGTGGCGCAGTGGTTGAGAGTCCACCTGCCGATGCAGGGGACACGGGTTCGTGCCCCGGTCCGGGAGGATCCCACATGCCGCAGAGCGGCTGGGCCCGTGAGCCATGGCCGCTGAGCCTGCGCGTCCGGAGCCTACGCTCCGCAGCGGGTGAGGCCACAGCAGTGAGAGGCCCGCGTACCACCAAAAAAAAAAAAAAAATATATATATATATATATATATATATATATATATAAAATGTAATTAAGATTGAACGCTGGAAATGTCAGTGCTGAAAGAAATTCTGAAGCAGCTGTAAGACCTCACACCTGGAATCTGCCTCTAGGCAGGTCATTTAAATGAGTAAGACACACTGGGACAGAAAAGGTTCTGTCTAAAGGATTCTAATGTATAAAATTGCCTGTATTTAAACCTGACTTATGTGGAGACATTGTTTCAGCTAAAAAAGGGAAACTATAATTATTTGGTTGTTGGTCCCATCTAACAAAGCAGCTGCCCCGCCCATATTTTCCCCTTCTCTTTTCAGCTGCTCCCTTATTCACACCTTGCTAACTGTTTCTAAGTATTAAATTCAATATACTACAACCAGATTTTTTTAAAATAAAAATCAAACTACGGGCTCCCTTCTAGGGCAAAGCTTTAAAACAGGATTCTAGATTCCTAAGAAAAGTTAGTTGGCTACCAGATTACAAAGTTTAAGGCTTAAAGAGTACCCTGATATTAGTAGCCTGAGCTACGATTTTTAAAACCCTAAAGTGAAATTATTCTCATATCTAAACCAAAATGCAGTTTCGGCACTGCTATACGAAGTCAAGCTAGAGACTAGTTCAATTGCACTGTACCCAGAACTCAAAGGACAAAATTTAAACAGGCAATAAACTGGCGATAAAGGGCAAACTTCATAACTGACTGGAGGTGAAATAAATACTACTTTGTTTTTAGGTGAGGCCTTCAGTTAAGTGGGTGCATCCCCATTGCCTGGTAACACAATAGACTACTTTGACTGAATAAGAACCAAGCACACCAGCTAAAAGAAGCCAGTTTAGAAGCAAAAACCGTATGTCCTTTTCTTTACTCAATTCCCCCAAATCTGGGTCCCAAAGCCATGGCAGTTCAGCTCCAAGAGTCCCCTTGAGAGCTGGAGCGATCAGAAGGGAGGAAACTGTGTCCAACCTACCAACAATCTAGTAAAAGGTTGGGAAGACAGCATGGAGTAGAACTGTCTCAGGTAGGAGAGAAGACAAGCTCCAGTACCTGCATCTCTCCGGGTTCCATTTCACCAAAAATAAAGTGCGTTCCTGGCCTGGTGCTTTCCTGCACCTCGTCAAACTTTGCATGGCAGATATACTGTAAGCCCTGTTTTACATACCAGGAAATTTACCCGCAGTCCTGTAATGTTCTCCTAGTGCTCCTGCCATTACTCTGTGCTGCCTACAGCATAATCTCCACTTAGTCTAAGCCCTTTACAAGGGCAGATCCAAGTGTAGAGGAACCTAAAGTTTTATGCAATCTTGAAGACCCTCTCTTTAAAAAAAGAATACAAAATATCTTACTCTTGCAAATTTTATAAAGACACATAATCATGTGAACACAGTGTTAGGGCCCATCGTAGGGCCTCCCAAACCCCTAATGGGGCTTCATCTGCCTCTGGCCTTACTCGTCTTTGTAAGCCTAGAACCTAGAACAATGCACGGCACAGAGTAGGCACTCAGTAACTGTTGAGTAACCGATTTCTTTGCTCTTACCTCAATTGCTCATTCCTTTTCTTCTACCCTAGGATTCCCTTCCCTCAATCTATTTCCTGGGGAAAGTTCCCATTCCCTGACACCTTCCTCCCCCAACCCAGCAACAAAGCCTACTGGTTTAAGAGAGCACTGCCCCGGAGTTAAAACAACTCTGAATACAGATCCAGTCTCTGCCATTTATTAGCTGTGTGACCTTGGCCGTGCAAGCTGCCCGAGTCTCAGTTTCTCCTCCTGTAAAATGGGGATCCCAACCTCCTTGCCCTGCAGGGTTGCTGTGATTAACTCAGATGATGCAAGCGAAACGCTAAGCACTAGGCCGGGTACTTATCAACTCAATAAAGGGAGCTGTTGCTAACAACCACCTCAAACTCCCGCCCCCTCCCCTCGCAGATGCTCCCGCGGGTATCGCTCCCAAGGTAGCCCTCCGCTCCCAAGGTCCCCGAAGCTCACCGCGTAGACGCCTGACCCCTCCCGGCCCCGCCGCCTAGGCGAGTGAGTCCGGGCCGCAGGAAGAAGAAAATAAGGCCCAGTAGACCCGCCCACCCTTCCCGACGTCCATTGGCTACAAGAGATTGGAAAGGGCCAATCTCAGGACCCATTTCAGAAGCGCCTGCTCCCATTGACCGAGAACCATGCCTATCACTGACCGTTGAAGACCGCCCTCCGCCCCTCCCCCACCAGAGCTCACGGTCACGGCTACAGAAGCAACAAACCTAAAGGATTCAAAAACCCTCTGGTTCTTACTTAGAGCCCACTGCCCCGGCAGGGCGAAGGCCCGACTTCTGCTGTCGCCACTAGCCGATCCCACTGCTTTCCCAGCCGGCGAAGGACGAAGCTCCGCCTCCTCTAAAGTAGGCCTCTGCGCAGTCGCACAGCGCTCCACAGAGTCAACCAATCCAGGGGCTGCCAGAAGCCTTCAAACAGCCAATGAACGCGCTCTGCAGCCGCCCCAAAGTACTGGCACATCAATCGGCTCAGCCTATGAGCGCCGGCTAGGGCTGTTGCCGGGAGGAAACGCTATACCACTCGCGACCGCGACCACTGAGCATCTCAGCTGAATCGCAGAACTGGCCAATCGCAGGCGGGCTTCTGACCGCCCGTAGCTAATCTGGATTAAAAGAATTGAGTGCCTAGAAATGGGCTAGTTGGCCAGGGTAAAGGCACTGATGGGGTTGTTGTAGGACGTTTCTAACGAAAGGGTGGGGACAGTCTTCTGCGGGGTGAGTAGAACCCTTACCTAAGGTAAAAGTGCGCTGGGGACCCTTAGGGGTGGCTTCCGAGGTCAAGGAGTTCCTGATAAGGTGACCTACCTGTCCCAGATTGCCCAGTACTGTCTCGGTTTTTAAAACGAAAAAAGTCCCGTGTCTTGGGAACCCCCTCACTTGCCGGCAAACCGGGACATTTCTTGAAAGGAGCAGTTCCTAAGGGGAAAGGAGCTCTAGTGGGTCATTAGGATAAGTCCTGAGCGGGGATGTCCTTAGGGTCATTAAAAAGCAGTTCCTCCGTGAGTAAGGATTTGGGGGTCATTAGGAGCAGCTCTTGAGGTGGGGGGGAGAAGATCCTGGAAGTCATTAAACACACTTCTGGCGGGTGAGGGGGTTCCTGGAAGTCATTAGGAACTGTTCCTGAGAGGTAGTGAGTCGCCCTAAGGAGCACCCAGATTGTCAAGGGTGATGGGGAAGGAAGCAGACAGGACACTCTGATAGGTCAAAGAGAAAAGTAGAATACCCTCAACCTGAGTCATGAGAGATGTACAAAGTTACTCCCAGATGAGTAGTGCTGTGGTGCACTGTAAAGAGCTGTGGAGGGACTTCCCTGGTGGTTCAGTGGCTAAGAGTCTGCGTTCCCAGTGCAGGGGGCCCCGGTTCCATCCCTGGTCAGGGAACTAGATCCCACATGCCTCAGAGTTCTCATGCCGCAACTAAAGATCCCACGTGCCGCAACTAAGACCCGCCGCAGCCAAATAAATAAACAAATAAATAAACATTTTTTTAAAAAAAAAGGAGCTGTGGAGTCAGATCTTGTTCAAAACCAGTCGCTCCTCTAAGTTTGGGTTTTCCCACGAGTAAAACGGAAAAGATAATACCTGCCTTGCAGGATTGTTGTAAAGATGAGAGTTAATATATGTTGGTAAAAAGGATGGTATTACATAGAATGGAATGGACATAAAACAACTATGATTTATAACTAGGGGCTGGGCACATGCTGCCCCCCCCCGCCCCCCAAAGAAAGCATGGTTCTGTTTCAAAACAGACAAGAGAATGACTGTTGGGTAGGCAACCAATAGTCTTCCACAACAATTATAAAGGTTTTCTCTCTTGACCTAGTAAGGTAATAAAGTAGATAACAGATTATATTGCTTAGCTCAGAAAATTGCTAAGAGAATGGCTGAAGAATCCAACCTGGAGTATACATAACAAGGAAAATCACCCACCCACCGCTCTCCTCAATGCTGCCCGCAAACATGAGGTGCTGTAGCTTGCCTCACTGACTGTCCTGGGCATGGATACAGTGGCTAGCACTGCTGTCACTCCCAACTACTCCAGGAATTTAATCCTGTTACATTTCCCACTGCTGCCAAAAAGGATTTTCCAGGATGGCTCTTACTTTGTATCACTAGCTTCCAGTTGGTGTGTGCACATGACAGGTGGAACCTAGATCCAGTTCTCTTGACATCCTCCCACATTTCTGACCAGTTTATCTTCGTCACCCTTTTAAGCTCATCTTTCCTTTCCCACCCCTTAAGTGTTCACATTTGAAGCAAAACTAATCTATGGTGAAAGAAGTCCGAGTTGGGTTTACCTTCGGGTGGGAATAGGGAATGATAGGGGGTAATATAAGGAACGTGTCTGGGCTGTTATAACGTTCTGTTTCTTGATCTGGATGGTGGTTATTACACTGGTGTGTTCACATTGCTTTGAGCTGTACACTTACAAGTTGTGCATAACATTCCATGAATACAATACCTTAATTTTTAAAATTAAATTACAAAATTAATTTTAAAAAGCAAATTATTTTTTAAAAGAAGACAAAAATATTGATGTCTTCACGGCTCTCTGTCCTGGTTTCTAGTGTTTAGGTGTTTCTGGTTTCACAACTCTAGCAGTATGACCTAGGGCAAGTTACTGAACTTCTCTAATCCTCAGTTATAGCTAAAATTGGAATAGCACTTCCCTTTCTTGGTTGTGAAAACTGAATGAGACAATGCAGACAGAGCACTTAGAAGCCAAATTGGCAGGTAGTAAGTGCTCAGTAAATGTTAGCTGTGAAGGTGGATTATGATGATGGTGTAAAGATACAAAGCACTTAGCATAAAGCCTGAAACCAGAGCTCAATACACTTTCACTCTCAGGCTTCACTCATACGTGCACACTGATGATCCAGTAAAGTCTTCTCCCCTGAGTTCAGATCCATACATCGTCCTATCTCTGGACACCACCACCCCCACCGCCTGGGTGTCCTACAGGTACCTAAAACCCACATGCCTAATAAATAACTAATCTATTCACTCCACAAATGAGCTCCACCTCCTAGGTCTCCTATCTCGGTGGGGCAGCCATCCACTGGATCACCTAAACCAAAAAAAAAAAAAAGCAAGCCAGAAACCAGTATGCAACTAGGGATTCCTTGATACGGTCCATCACTTCACCCATACAAAGTTCCACAAAACAAGTGCTTTACAAATGCCTGGATTTGTTTACATGCCCATCTTCCTCCATGAGACAAAAATCTCTCAAGAGGATCACTTCGGTCTTATTGGTGGTATCATTTAGGAATGTGTTCCATTGCCAGATATAGAAAACCCTAGCAACAGTGGCTTAAACAAATACAAAGTTATTTTTCTCAAATGTAATAAGTCAGAAGGGGGCATTTATTGGCATTGGCTCAGTGCTCCACAAAGTCACCAAAGATACAGGCTCTGTCCATCTTTCTCCAACATACTTCATTCACAACCTGGCTTTCACCCTCATGTGTGCACCTCATGATCATAAGATGAGTGCTGAAGCTCAAGACATCCTGCCCACATTCATGGGGATGTGGAGGAAAGGGACAGTATCAGCAGTACCTGTTACTCCTATCAGACCCAGCAAAAAGTCTCCCAGAATCTGTCCACCTACCAGTAATGAGTGGAACAGAAGTATCCCTGCTTTCATGGTGTTTCCAATCTAATGATGGAGACAGACATGAAATAAGTGTTCACACAAATAAATAAAATCACAAAAGTTGTGCTTGCTACAAAGGAAAAAAAGAGGGGAGAACAACTTTTAAAGTGACTTGCTAGCAACGGTGGTAGGATTTGGACATTAAACTGTTATTGTGGCATAAAGTTCATGGCACGCTTCTAGCTCAAGGGTTCTTTCCTGGAGCTTCACTTCGTCTGGCACCCAGCACAGTGCCTAGCACATAGTAATCATTACATCAGTAATAATAGTGGCAATAACATTTGCTTAAAAAGTTAACTATGTTTATTGAGCACCTACTATGTTCCAAACATTATGCCAAATGCTTTATATACACAAAAATTGTTTACATTGTCATTAATATTTTTCTTTTTATAAAAACTTTTTATAGGGGTATAATTTATATAACATAAAATCTGTCTACTTCAAAGGTATAATTTAAGGATTTTTAATAAATTTACCAAGTCACGCAGCCATCAACCAATCCAGTTTTAGAACATTTCCATCACCTCAGTGAAACCTATCACCTCAATAAGGTCCCTCGTGTCCAGTTACAGTCACTCTCTATCCCCCTTCCCAGCCCCAGGCAACTATTCATCTACTTCGTGTCCATATAGATCGGCCTTTTCCAGACATTTCATATAAATAGAACCATACAGTAGACGGTCTTTTGTGTCTGCCTTTTTTCACTTAGCATAATGTTTTTGAGATTCATCCATGCTATAGCATGTATCAGTATTTCATTCCTTTTTAATACTGCATAGTATCCTTTTGTAGTACTGATTGACATTTGGGTTGTTTCCCACCTTTTGGCAACTATGAATAGGGATTCTGTCAACATTTATGTGTGAGCTTTCATGTGAATGTATCTTTTCCTTTCTCTTGGATAGACAATTAGGAGTGGAATTTCTGTGTCTTACGGTAAATTCCTGGTTATCTTTTTAAGAAACTGCCACACTGTTTTCCAAAGTGGCCATACCATTTCACATTCCCATCATCCCTTTCTCCACATCCTTGCCAACATTTGTTACTGTCTTTCTGATTATAGCCATTCTAGTGGGTGTGAAGTGGTATCTCATTGGGATTTTAATTTGCATTTCCCTGATGACAAACAATGTTGAGTGTCTTTTTATATGCTTATTAGCCACTCACATATCTTCTTTGGTGAAATGTCTATTCAAATACTTTGTCCATATTTTAATTGGGTTGTTTGTCTTAATATTGAGTTGTAAGAATTCTTTATATATTCTAGATACAAGTCCTTTATCAGATATAGGCTTTGTAAGTGTTTCCTTTCATTCTGTGGCTTGTCTTTTCATTTTAATAGTGTCTTTGGAAGCACAAGAGTTTTTCATTTTGATGAAGTCTAATTTATCAATTTTTTTCTTTTATGAATCGTGCTTTTGGTGCACTGACATTAACATATAGTTCTGTCCTGCCTCCAAAATTTATCCAGAACCCAGCACTTCCCTCCGCCTCCGTTGTCACCACCTGATCCAAGCCACCATCAGCTATAGCCTGACCAGGATAATTCCTGCTTCTGCTGGGCCCCCTGCAGTCTGCTCAACACTCAGCAGGCACAGCGATTCGTTAACACTAGATGCCAGATCATGTTACTCCTCCTCTTAAAACCATCAAATGACTTCGAATCTCATTCTGGAGAGAAGCCAAGTCCTCATAATGGCCTACATTCTTCCCCCACCCCCATCCCTGTATAACTCCGCCCCCAGCTCTCCGCTCCAGTTTCCTGCTCCCCTAAGTCTGAATGGCTTGTTCCCTCACCGGCTTCAGGGCCTCGCTGATATGTCACCTCCTCAGTGAAGCTTTCCGGGGCCACCGCTGCATGCTTCATTTATTTGCTCTGTTTATTTTTCTGTGATTTAATTCTCCCCATTAGAATATCTGCCTCCATGGGGGCAGGGATCTGTGTTTTGTTCACCAAGATCCTCAGCACCTCATAGCTGAGGAAACTGGGAGGCAGGGAGGTTAAGAAACCTGAAACAAACACTGAGCCTGAGAATATTTGTCGAATAAATGAATGAATGATGAACTGAATGAGTAAACGAACAGGAAGGGCTATGTTTGTATGTTAATGATGCCTTTGGTGTTCACCTCTGGGTCGGTCACATTCCAACCCTTGTCTCTGGACACTAGCTGCTGAATGTAAACATTTTTCTCCAGAGCTTTGGGAGGCTCTGCACAAAGGGTCTGATACTAGTTGCCCAGGAAAGAAGCCATGATCCGTAAGCACTGGAAACAGATTGACACAGCCTGACCTGCTCAACCTGGATCACTGGGGTGTGGGTGCGGGGGAGCTTCTGCAGCCAGGTCAGTCCACGTACATAGGAAGAGAATCCAGCCTCAATTCAGCCTTGCAGACAAAGGCAGTTGGAAAGACCAGGGCCTTCTAGCCTATGAAATATAAAAATACAAATATAAAAATGCTCCAAGGCAGACACACACGTACCCACAAATACACTCTGGATTTCTACATTTAACAAAAACACAATTTTCCTTTCT
The DNA here is from genome assembly GCF_005190385.1 of Monodon monoceros. Lineage (NCBI taxonomy): Eukaryota > Metazoa > Chordata > Mammalia > Artiodactyla > Monodontidae > Monodon > Monodon monoceros. The sequence goes on from NW_021703774.1 coordinate 145,515,366, forward strand.
GGCTCTGATTTATTCTCTGGCCATGCAGAGGATGGCTCAGTGTTCCAGGCAGAGGCACAAAAGCCTTGGAGAGCTGCAGCAAGAGGCGCCCCGCGGGCCACTTCTACATCACAATCACTCCCTTCTCCTTTGCTTTCACCAACTTTCTATTTCGTTTTTGTTTTGTTTTGTTTCGTTTTGAAACAAACAGCCATCAAAATATCTTCATTTCAAAGCCAAACCATTTTTCAAGACTTGACTCAAATTCTACCCATTGTGCATTCTTTTTTTTTTTAAAGACTTTTAAAATAAGCACCTCTGGGTGCTTATTTTGTGCCGACTCTGGGGATACAAAGATGAGGACAATTCTATCCCTCTAAGTTACAGGCACCTCAAACTCAGCAATATCAAACTCTTGGTTCTCCTCTAAACCCACTCCTCCCTTGGTGTTCCCCGTTTCCGTAAAGGCACCAGTCTTCATCCAGGTGTCCAGAGTCTGTGTTGATTCTTCTCTCTTGCAGCCCACATCCAGTCCTATTGACCTTACTTTCAAAACTCTATCCTGAACCTACTCTTCTTACCACCCCTGGCACTACCATCCCACTTCAAGCCACATCACCTTTCTTCCGGACCCCTGCAACCACTTCCCCTTCCAACCTGTTCTCCAAAGAGCAGCGAGGGTGATCTTTCTAAAGAGCAAATCTGAATTCAGTGCTCTACTGAGAACCGTTGAAAAGATGTCTGTGCCTTCACCATGAACTCCAAGCCCCTTGCCCTGACCTACCAGCTCTGAGTGATTTGGCCCCTGCCCACTCTCCACCCCATCCTGCCCCACTGCCCCTTGCTCTCTGGGCTCCAGCCTCGCTGGCCTTTGTTCTGTTTTTCTAAAACCCTCCTTAACAGAGCTGCGCCCCCCTCTGCCTCAGGGCCTTTACTAAAGACCACTTCCTCGCAGAAGCCTCTCTGACTCCCACTCCAGCTCTATGCTGTTCTCCTTGCTTTAGGCACTTTTCCTGGAGAGCATCTAGAAGAGTCTGTAATTATGTGTGTGTGTGTAAGATTTTTGTGACTGATATCTGTTTCCCACCAGACCAAGCCGCTAAGGAAAAGGACTTTGTTTTTCCACCATCAAATCTCACCACTTTGTACAATGCCTGGTTCATAGGAAGTACTCATTGAATATTCCTGGAATATTATTTATGGAAAGAACAGATAAATGAAGCCACACGGATTCCACTTTGTATAATAGTTAAGCATTCAGGCTCTGGAGTCACACAGATCCAGGTTCAAACCTAGATTCTGCTTCCCTTGTAGCTGTGTGACTTAGGGTGAGTTGCTTGACCTCTCTGAATCTTAGTCTTCAGCTGCAAAAGGAGATACTGATACGAGCTACTATACAGGGCTGTTGGGAGAAATAAATTTCAACAATGCAGGTAAAGTGCTTGGCACATTTAAGTGGTTAGTGATGCTAGCAGGTATTATTATAGCACATCATAGGTGTATACCATGTGTTTGTTGGATTTAAATCTTTAGGACCATGTAGGAGCTCAGACTGGAGTAGTAACTGCAGAGACTGCCCTGAAAATGTGCCAGAGAGGAGGCTGGAAAGGACCGTCCCTGGAAAGAGGCCTGGGACGCAAGGTCTTTGGGGGAGAGACTGAGGAGCCTACTTCTGGGGCCAAAACCTCCTCACAGGTCAAAGTCCGGTCCAGGTCCTGGTTGATCCTCATTTATCTCTTTCTTTAAAAAATATTGTTCCTACTCTTTGACATAAATCACAGCAAGATTTTTTTTGATCCACCTCCTAGAGTAATGGAGACAAAAACAAAAAAGAACAAATGGGACCTAATGAAACTTAAAAGCTTTTGCAAAGCAAAGGAAACTACAAACTAGATGAAAAGACAACCCTCAGAATGGGAGAAAATATTTGCAAATGAATCAACAGACAAAGGATTAATCTCCAAAATATATAAACAGCTCAATATTAAAAAAACAAACAACCCAAGCAAAAACTGGGCAGAAGACCTAAATAGACATTTCTTCAAAGAAGACGTACAGATGGCCAAGAAGCACATGAAAAGCTGCTCGACATCGCTAATTATTAGAGAAATGCAAATCAAAACTACAATGAGGTATCACCTCACACCAGTCAGAACGGGCATCATCAAAAAATCTACAAACAACAAATGCTGGAGAGGGTGTGGAGAAAAGGGAACCCTCTTGCACTGTTGGTGGGAATGTAAATTGACGCAGCCACTATGGAGAACAGTATGGAGGTTCCTTAAAAAACTAAAAATAAAACTACCATACGACCCAGCAATCCCACTACTGGGCATATACCCTGAGAAAACCATAATTCAAAAAGACACATGCACCCCAATGTTCATTGCAGCACTATTTACAATAGCTAGGACATGGAAGCAACCTAAATGCCCATCGACAGACGAGTGGATAAAGAAGATGTGGTACATGTATACAATGGAATATTAGTCAGTCATAAAAAGGAACAAAATTGGGTCATCTGTGGAGATGTGGATGGAGCTAGAGTCTGTCATACAGAGTGAAGTAAGTCAGAAAGAGAAAAACAAATATCGTATATTAACACATATATGTGGAACCTAGAAAAATGGTACAGATGAACCAGTATGCAGGGCAGAAATAGAGACACAGATGTAGAGAACAAACATATGGACACCAAGGGGAGTGGTGGTGGTGTGATGAATTGGGAGATTGGGATTGACATATATACACAAATATGTATAAAATAGATAACTAATAAAAGCCTGCTGTGTAAAAAATAAAATAAAATTCAAAAAAAAATATTATTCCTTGGGAAATCTCCATATGAGCCATTCTTACCGTTAGTGTGGGGCATGGGGAGAAAAGCAGTTCATTAGGGAGAGAGTGGAGTTTGCTTCAATGGATGCAGACCCCTTCCGAGTTAGGGAGGTTGGGGGTGTGGGAAGACCCTCTAGGAGCTGACTCAGGGTGTGTGCTCAGCGTAAGACTGAAAGGAAGGGCCTCGGAGGAGCTGGGAGTAGAGATTCTAAGGATGAGCATTCTGGCAGCCCAGCCATAACCCCACCCAACAGATTTACTTCCTGCCTCAGGGCCAGGTCAAACACCTCCCGTTTTATCCTTTTAGCAAACCTTCACTGAGTCCCTACTTTGGGCTGGGAGGCAAGTGAGACAGGGTCCTTGCCAGTGGAGGAGACAGGTGAATCAAACAATAATTATAATGTCAATTTGCATTGCATTTCTGCACCACAGCCTACATGATATCTTTGGTATTTTTTTTCCTATCTTAGTATGTGAACAGCTGAAGAAGAAAGAGTAATAATTTCAGCACAGTGCTATGGTTACTGGACCAACAACACAGCTGGATGTGAGGCTGTCTGGCCGGGGGTGGGGGAGGTGGGGGCCAAAAGAGGATTCCTCAAGGACTTGTCCTGGGTGAGGTGTGCTAGGAAGGGCATCCATGCACGTGAGACCACAGCCTGGTGTGTTTGTTTACCACGGACACATCTTTATGAAAAAAGTACACGTCAGAGGGAGAGAAACTAGAAAATGCGTTTAAAACAGGGAGCATCAAGGGGCAGGCCCTGGGGCGAGCTGGAGGGCCTCACCCATGTTTATGAGGGGCACGCTCCTGGGGCGTCCTCTGCCTTAAAGAGATAGAACTCTTTTCCTCATCATCCTGCCAAGGAGCTGGCTGCACCCCCCCAAAATATCCAGTCCCAGTCAGCAGTCCTGCTCCAGGTCAAAACCACCTGAGCCAGGGCAGAATGACAGAGCTGGTGGACACCTTAGGGAAGTCACTGAATCCCGGCCTCAAAATGTCCCGCCTCAATGCAGAGACCAGAGGCCGTGGGAATGTGGCCTCAACCTTCACGAATCTGACAACCCAATTGCGGAGCAACAGACCAGGCACCTCTTCTACTGGGGCCCCTAACCATTCCTGGGCAGCCTGGGAAGGCTTCCTGGAAGAGGTGACATCCTGGGCCTCAGGAGGCCTGGGGCTAGAGGGCAGTCAGCGAGGTGGTGGGGTGAGAAGTTTCCAGGCAAAGGGAGGGCATGATGTGTGAAAAGAAAAGATGGGAGAGAGAGAGAACTAGGAACCTGAGGGAACTACACTACCACGTGGTTGGACCTTATTGCTCTGGAGTGACAGGATGCCAGATCCAGCAGGACCTTGTAGCCTTATAAGAAACTGGATTACATTTAGATGAGAATAAAATGGTTCTAAGGAGGGTTGACAGGATCAGATTTTCACTTTGGAAGATTTGCTGTTTGGAGAATGTATTGGAGAACCACCAAGGGAGAGGGCAGTAATCTGTCCTACCTGTGGGTGGAGGACCCCCATTTGTCCTGGAGTTTTCGGAACTTTTTTCTGTCTATGACCTTCTCGGCCCCAACTGTTAGCATGGAAAAAAGTAGTGTGGAGATTCCCTTTTTACAGCTGAGGTCCAGAAAGGCGTGTGTGTTGGAGTGCGGGTGGGGGATTGCTGCAAAAAAAACAAACAAACAAAAAACCCAAACAGAGAGCATCATCACCTGGAAAAATCACTGCTAACATTTTAGTGTACATCCTTGCCAGTGCTTCTCTAATTTACAAAGGCCTTAAGGAACTGTCAAAATACAAATCCTGATTCAGTAGGTCTGGGGTGGGGCCTGAGACTCAGCTTCTAAAATGCTCCCAGGTGACACAGATACTGATGGTCTCCATATTCACTTAAGCAAAAGGCCATAGACTTTATTTATGCGTGTGTGTATATTTGGGGTTGTTTCTAACTTTTCAGTATTATAAACAATGCTGCCATGAATCTTTGCCCAGAGATTTTTTAAATATTTGCACGGTCGTTTCCTTTATATACATTCTTAAATGTGTATCACTGGGTCACAGGTAAAGTATATTTTAAGGCTTTTGACAGATATTCCAAATATTCCCCCCAAAGGGTAGAACCAGATTATATCCCCACTAGCAATATATGAGTGCTCAGATCCCCACATCATATTAACACATAACTTTTGCCAAATTGATAGTCGCACAATAGTACCTCAGTGTTCTTTCAATTTGCACTTTGATTAATAGAGAGACTGAGTATCTTCCCGTTTTACTGGAATTTGTGTATCTTCTTTTGTAAATTGCCTATTTGTGTCCATGCCTGTTTTCCTATTAGGGTGTTTACTTTTGTTCTTACTGATTTGAAAGCTTTGGATTCAACCCCTTGATTGTTACAAAGGTTTAGCATGGTATGCTTAAGAAACCACAGTATTTAGGGGCTTCCCAGGTGGCCCAGCAATTAAGAATCTGCCTGCCAATGCAGGGGACATGGGTTCGAGCCCTGGTCCGGGAAGATCCCATATGCCACGGAGCAACTAAGCCCGTGCACCACAACTACTGAGCCTGCGCTCTAGAGCCTGCAAGCCACAACTACTGAGCCTGCATGCCACAACTACTGAAGCCCACGCCTAGAGCCCATGCTCCGCAACGAGAGAAGCCACCGCAATGAGAAGCCCCCGCTCGCCACAACCAGAGAAAAGCCCACGCGCAACAACGAAGACTCAACGCAGCCAAAAATAAAAATAAATAAAATTAATAAATTTATAAAAGAAAAAGAAAGAAACCACGGTATTTAGATAAACCTCGAGTACAGGATTCAAGGAGAGATGAGCCAACTGTTGAAGGAAAACATCACGGTCTAAAGTGCCAGGCTGTGGACCCTGGGGATGCTAAGAGGCTGCATTGTATGCATTATAGCCCTCGTTCTAGAAACTGGGATGGCTGCACACATCAGATGGCATTTCCTCCCTCTCAGCAGGGCTGGATGAGCAAGTTTACTTCTGATCCCAAATTTTCGGCTTCATTCAGACTCCAACTAGCTTTTCTTTCTTTTACGTTAACATATATTCTTCAGATACATCGCTGTCAATTTTATCTGCAACCAAAATCGAGGATGGAATTTTCAAAAAACAATATCTAGTGGAAGAAAAACATGGGACTAGCACTAATTAGTTTTAACAGAAAAATATAATGATGGGGGACTAGCTGTATCCGGTAGGAAAACAAAGCCACAAAAGTTAAATGAGTAGTTCTGGCTTTGACTAGACAGACAGATGAATGAAACAGACTTGAGGCCCAGAAGTAGATTCTGTACTTATAATAACTTCATATGTGATTAAAAAGGAGGCATTACAAATCAGTACAGGGAGAAAGGTGATCTAAACAAATAATTATTGGGGGGAAAAACCAGTTTAGATACTCACATTAACCATACAAAAAAGTATTTTCAAACATAAAAATTCCAAAGATAGTAAGCAGATGAACTCAGATTGATGGAGAAATCAGGGCTGAGAAAACCACAGCCCAAGATCCTTGAGTCAGGGGTCATTCTTCCCAAGAGAAGCCTGGACTGGGTTTAAGTTCAGAATTTACAAATAAAAAATCGAAGTGGGAGACCAGGCAAACATCAGGGTAACTTGATAAAGAAACCCACTAGCAAAACATCAACAGTGTCATATAACCCTCCTCCTTCAACAACTGTTTCATACAGAACTAGAAACAGTATCTTTAAAAGTTTCTGGGGACAATTTTTTTTTTTTTAATAAAGAAGCCCTTGCTAGACAAAGTTAAAACTGAGAGTGAATGTAAGACAAAGATATTGTGAGGAATTCAAAAATCAGAAAGTTTATAATCCTATGAGAAAAACTTTTGTGAGAGGTACTCCACCAAAGTAAAGAAAAAGGCTCAACATGCTGTGTAAGAAACTGCGGCAGCCGAGTGTCCTCCAGGAGGGAAGGAAATAAAGAAAAAAGCAGAGAAAGACTTATTTGAAATTGAACCTGTTTATAGGTTCTCGATGTTAGGATGAAAGACTTAATTATACTAACAGATCAGAAAATATTATAAGCCTTGACAATGTGAAATAAAAAATGGTGCTTGGACGAGAGAGAATCAAGGCAAGTGAGCTGACCTTCTCGTTCTTCATAGAGGGTAATCAGTAGGATGCTGCTTAGGGTGATAAATCAGGAAATAAATGTTTAAATATATTGTTTAAAGTAATGAGGGAGTTCCCAAAGAATTCAAAGTAATAATATATGTAAGAAAATCAGGAGGAACAGGTGGGAGTTCACATAAATTGACCAAGTTCCACAGGTTTTACTGTGAGGACTCACCAGGTATATCTACTAAAGGTGCAACTTTAGTTGAAGGTGCAACTCTTCAACTGTTTGAAGATGTGCTGCTTACACCCGAAAAACTAAAATCAGAAGCTCCAGGAGGGACTTCCCTGGTGGTCCAGCCGTTAAGACTTCATGTTCCCACTGCAGGCAGCCAGGGTTCAATCCCTGGTCAGGGAACTAGATCCCGCATGCTGCAACTAAAGATCCCACATGCTGCAACTAAGACCCGGTGCAGCCAAATAAATAAATATTAAAAAAGAAAGAAAGAAAAAAAAAAAAACTCCAGGAAATGAAACTGGAGTTGAGGGAAGAGGGAGGAAAGCATAACGTTTTTATTTTTTTTGAAAGCATAACTTTTGTATCCTTTAAGACTGTTTGAATTATTTTTATTAAAGAAGACGTGTGCATCCACTTTTTCTTTAATAAAAAACTATATTGATAACCATTTAAAAAATTATGGCACATCTATAACAGAAGAGTATGTAGCAGTTTAAAAAATGTTAAAAAACGAATATGTTTAAGTCCCCAATATACTTAAATGAAAAGGGCAATTTGCAGAAAGATATGAACAATACGACTATAGTTGTATAAAAAATAGTTTATATACACGTTTGCATATTCATAGAAAACACACAGAAGAATACAGACTAAATTGGGACTCCCTCCAGGGAGTTGGGGGGCAGGGAGAGGATGGGGACTTTAATGTTTTATACTTCTATGTGGAAGATTTTTGTTGTTTTCAAAAATGAATTATTGGTGGTACCATTTTAAAACTTTGTTCTATTAAAAATTAGAGTAATATTAATTCTTTACAGATTATTTGGAAAATTATGAAGAAAAAATATTGCCCGACCTCACAACTCTTGGTGTATTTCCTTCCAAATATTTTTTTTCTCTGTGCATCTGACTCTGTCTCTGGCTATGGGCAAGTAGCAGTGGGGAAAGAGCCCTGTAGTCAGGCAGATCCACCAATTCCAGCTGGGAGCCTGGAGTAAGTTACTCAGCCCTCACGCACAGCTTCCGCATCTTGGTAAATGACAACTTCATCCTTCCAGTTGCTCAGGCTGAAACTGTGGGGTCAACCTTGACTCCTTTCTCTCATCCAGTCCAGAAGCAAATCCTCTTAGTTCTGCCTCTAAGATGGAACCAGTATCTGCTGGCCACTGCTCACCATGCCTGGATTTCCGCCAAAGTCCTCCCATTGGCCTACAAGCTGTCCCATTTCCTCTCCGACCTCATCTCCCGCTGCTCTCTCACGTCCTGCTCACAGTGTCATGGGCACACCCGCCTCAACCCATCAGGCACGTTCCCACCCAGGGCCTCCGCCCCAGGTGCTCCTTCAGCCTGGATGCTCATCTCGAAGATGTTTAGGCAAAATCCCTCACCAGCTTCAAGTCTTTCCTCAAATTCCATCTTTTCAATGATGCTTCCTCTGGCCACTCTGATTAGTAACAAAACCTTCCCCTCGTGCCTGTTCTAGTTCCCCCCCACCTCGTGACACATCACTTTCTAACAAACTATATATACATTTATTATTTTTTGTGTGCATCACATTTCCTCCTGCTAGAGTATAAACATTACAAGGGCAGAAGTCTTTGCACTGAAGTGACTCACCCTTTCCAAAGGCTCAAGTATTTGTTGAATGAGTGGATGAGACCTGATTTCTCTCATCTACAAAACAGGCATAATAGGACCCACCCCACACATTGTTTTGAGGATTCCATGAAAAATATGTATCTCAAATATCTGGCACAGCAGGGTCACCTACCCTCATTTAGGATGTGGCTCCTCAAAGAACCACTAAGGACCAGGTTAGCCAGCTAGAGAGGTGTGGAGGGGGAGATGCTCCAGAATAGCTCATGGGAAGCTCTGGAGCTGAGAGAATGCTGAGGCAAGCATGAAGAGTAGACCAGGTCATGACTGGAAAGGCGGGGGCCAAGGGCGGGGGCCAATGACTGCAGAGGCTGGGTCCTGCAGCCTCGGAAACCTGTGGAGTCTGGGCCAATTCTGAGGCCCTGGCAGGGTCTCCTCAGGACAGTGCCATGGTCACATCTGCCAACAGAATCACTCTGGTTGCAGTGCTGAGGATGGGCTGGCTGGAGCAAGGGCTGGGGGCAGGCAGACCAGGGAGCAGGCATGGCTGCAGGAGAGGGTGGTCCTGGGAATGCAGAGGACGGAACAGGTGCAGAAGAGGCCAAATGGGCAGGGTTTGGTGATTAGTTGGATGTGGGGGTGAGGGTGGAAGGGATGCCTGATTGGGGACCGGTGGATGGGGAGCCTTGGAGGAGTGGGTTGGGAGGAGGGGGGTGGTGACAGCCTAGGGGAGGGGGGCAGACACCAGCCGGCGGAAAGGGCAGGGACTCTGGAGCAGACATAACCAGGTGCGTGTGGGTCCCAGCACCGGCGCTTACCTGCCCTGTGGTCTGCCTGCCTGGTGCAGTTTGTATGCTGTCGCTCAAGTGATAATCTGATAGCTACCCTCACTTGCAAATGTTTAATGGCTCATTTTTTCACGAAGAAATATTTATTCAAATTTAATATCATCAAGTAATGCAATGATGGTGTTGTTTTTCTCAACAAATAGACATATGCCCGGCAGTGAGCTAGGAGCTAGGGAAGCCAAGAAGAACCCCGATCCCAGGCCTCGGTCACTCGGGGCCCCCAGGGAGACAGCTGGCAGCACTAGAGTGCAGTGAGGGCCTCGAAGGAGGCGGCAGAGCGCAGTACAGTGGCATGTCACCCAGCAGGGACACCTGCATCCCATTCTCAGTCACCTCAAACCCGTCAGCTGCCTCCAGCCTACCTCTGGCCTTATGTCTCCCTACCCGGATCATGTGCGTTCCTTGTAGTTTCTCGTATTTGTTGGTCTGTTTCATGCTTCCAAGCCCTTGTACAAGTTGCTCTCTCCATTGGAAATGCCGTTCCCATCTTTTGAAAGTAGCCCCTACTCACCCTATGAAACACTCAGAAGCCAGCTTATGTCACCTCCTCCAGGAAGCCTTCCCTGATCCTGCCGCAGGGTGAGGTGCTGCCTCAGTGCACCCACAGCACCTCTGTGTTGGGCTCATCGTGGCACTCTCTATAGTCTGGTCACTGCTGACTACATGTATTTTTCTTCCTCACTTGTTCTGGGTTTTGCTTGTCTTCTGTCCCCAGAAGTTCCATATGGTTTGACAACCTGGTAGGACTTATCTGATCACCAGTGGAGAGACCACTGCAGATGTTGCTGTGTGCCCAGGGGCCAGACGGCCACACTGTGTCCAGTACCCACATTGCAAGAATTACCAGAGTCCTCACTAACCAATTTCCATACCTTCTCGGCCTCCACTGCCACAGTGCCATCCTTCTCCTTATGGCAGGGGAGGAAGAGAGGGAGGAGGTGACGGAAGGGGATGTGTGTGGTCTGGGGAGTCCTGGTACCCACAATGTGGCGACCCAGAACATGGTGGGGGTGAGGAGAGGCAGGGGGTGTGCTTCTGGCCCGGGGAGTCGCAGCCCATGGTAGGTGCTCCTTCCACGCACTGTGGCTCAGTCTTCAGGCTCCCATCAGAAAGTGGGCACCAGGCCAGGAGCCCGTCTTCTCACAGGTCCTCAGGACAGCCTCGCTGTCTCCTGAGGAGCAGGAAATCGGCAGAACCTACCCCTAGGGACTGACTTAGAGAGCCCAGACTCTGGTTCCGCAAAGAGCCGAGACAGAGGCCCGGTTTGTAAGAAATCTGATTATTCAAATTTATTACCATCAAGAATTATGCAATGATGCTGTAGTTTTCTTAACAAATAGAAAACAGACTGTGTACAACAGTGAACTCTACAGCACTAGCATCCACAAGGTAAAAATGAATGTCTCATTCAACATTACCAACCCTGGATTGTTGATCCTGACCACCTACTTAGATCTGGGGACATCTGCCTCAGAGTCCCTCGGCTAAAACAGCTATGCACCCTTCCCGCCCCCACTTACCTACCTAGATAGTGCTGCCCAGAGGAAGAGGCCGCTCCCTGCCCCTCAGCAAGCCGAGATAATAAGGATTGAGTATAGTACCACTGAGAGAAATCCAGTAGTCTTGCCACATTGGTTTAGGAGGGCATCTTTGAAGGAGTGGAAAAGAGCGATTCTCAGGGGCTTTGAAAACAGCTGCAAACCAGGGAGGGGAGTCATCTGGCCCCTGCTCCGAGGACAGACGCGTGCTACGAGGCCCACTGGCATGCACCTGAAGGGCCAGCTGCACCCCTGCTTGGCCCAGAGGTGTGTGGGGCATGGCACACACCCTGACTGGTGCCCATCACCTTGGCCACACGGCCAGACCCACAGCCTACCAACACCACGCCATCCCACAATGCTGGGGACAAAAAGCAAGGCTCTGCGGACCCAGAGGGAATCCCAGGCACACGGAGCCACCTCCCCTCTCAGGGGTTTGAAGCAGAGGCCAGGGGATGACTTTTTTTCTTGTGTTTTTTTTTGTTTGGATTTTTTTGTCTGTTTGTTTTTTGTCTTTGCTTTATCTTTAAACTTTGCAAACGATGGTGATGAGGAATGCCTTTCCAGGCTCCCCCAGACACGTCTGTGGTTCTGGGCTGTGAATGTTAAACACACACTGGAATAGACGACTGGGGATGAGTGCTTCCTACCTCCGCCCCGCCCACCACTGTCTATGGGGCCCAAAATAAGGCTCTTACGGAAAAACAAAACAGAAATTAAACCAAAAAAAAAAAAAAAAAACTGTTTCCCTGCATTTGGCTAAAACAGGATCTTGTCTGAAGGGCTGGAAGTAGCAGCTGGATCAGCGATGCCTCTGCGCAGGCTGGCGGCCCCAGCTCCACACACACGAGGAAGGCACACTCCATCCTTCAGCAGTGAAAGTCGTACCAAGAAAGGGTCCACAGCGAATTCAAAAGAGAACGCAAGCTACACCGCAACCCCATTCTGCAGTTAAGAATTTGCAAAAGGAAAAGTCAGAGGGAAGAGGCTAGAATCCCTGTCTACCCCACTTAAAGTATAAAAAAGGAGGCTTTGCTCCCATCCCCCCCACGAGAAGAAGCATGAGAAACGCGGCAGCGGAACAGAGAGCTCGCAGGGGCTCCGGGGCGGGCCCGGTGGACAGAGACGTGGCCTTGGTGCACGCCTGCCGGCCCACCCCCTCGCCCAGGGCAGTTCTGGGCTCTCCGTTCGGTGTGGCAATGTTCCTGAAACGCTGTGATCCCGGTGGGCTGTGCTCTGCCAGCAGCAGCACCTGTGCAGGAGGGCTGGATGATGGTAGGTATGGCTCAGAGGAGCTGGGTCCCCTCCGGAGCCCCCAGGTGGGGGCAGCGGAGGAGAGGGGGGCGGTGGTTACGTTGCATAGTGGTCAAAGCTGCCGAGGTACTCCAGGGCCGCGCGGTAGCACAGCTGGTACTGGTCCTGCCGGGACAGAGGTCTGGTCAGCGCAGACAGCGATGGAGGATACCCCGACACACAGCCAAGGGCACTCGCACTGCAGCCAGTGGGTCATGGACTTAGCCTCTGCCTCTGCTGGCCAGCAGCAGGGGCTAGATCCAGACATCTGCCCAGGCTTCCCCCTGCCACCCCCACTCTGCCCCTAGATTGTGTACCCTGTAAGGACCGACACGTGCAACCCCAGCTGGGAGCCACGCACAACACTGGCGTCCAGTGCACAGCTGCCAAGCGGGGAACCCGTCCGGCTCAGCCTTCCCCAGCATGTGTCTGTGAGGAGCTGGCTTTGGCATGGCCAGTGGCCTGCATACCTCCGTCTGCACCATGGCTGGGCGCTGTGTGCGCAGGGTCTTCACGGTCTGGAACATGTCGACCACGCCCTCGTAGCGCATCCGCTCCAGGACGATGCTCAGCGTGATGAACACCCCGGTGCGGCCGACACCGGCACTGCCCAGGGACAGTGCTGGGTTAGGGCTCCTGCCCCTGAACCCCCAACCCCCCACACGCCCAGACCTCCATGGGGTCGGCCCCACCTGCAGTGCACCGTGATGGGCCCATCCTGCCCGAACTGCTCCTTGGTCTTGTGCACCTGCCCGATGAAGTCGATGAAGCCCTCGCCCGTCTTGGGCACGCCCTGCTCTGGCCAGTCTGTGAACTGGAACTGCCGGATCGTCCTTGACTGCCCATCCTGGGAGAGGTGGCAGAGGCCGGGGTCAGGGCTGGAGCTTCAGGCGGCAGCCCCCCAGGGCAGGCGGACAGTGCGGTAGCACAGGTAAGCACCCTGAGGTCGTTACACTGAGGCCACCCTGGGAAATGGGCTTGCACGCCCACAGCTCACCTTCGATTCCTGCAGCTGGAGCTGGGGCACCACAAAGGCAGCCCCACCACAGGGGCTCCGGCAGCGTTACAGACAAGGTTTCGTACAAATATACACACTCCCCTGTCCACTCACCCTGGCATCTGTGACCTTGAATTCACGCAGGATATACTGGGGCATGTTGTACTCAGCCATCGGGTCAACGACAAAGTACTGGTAGCGAGCAGAGCGCTCTGCGGGCCAGTACTGGTGGCACTTCTCCTGTGGACAGAGGGCCCGGCCCCATGGTCAGGTGGGGAAAAAGTGGGGAGGGGAGCTCCGGGTTTCAGAGGTTTCGGGGACAGGATGCCACAGGTGGTGATAATGGGGTCTGAGGCTATGCTGACAGGGCTGGGAGAGGAAGGACACGATAGAGAAGGGGTGGCTGGCGTGCTCACCCTGCCCATCTCCCGAAGCCTGGTAAGCATGACGATGATGGTGGAGTTGTGCTCCCACAGCATGCGCCAGAAGTCCTCGGTGCTCTCCGCCAGAGGCCCCTGCGTGGCTATGTAGGCCTTCTGCTGTCTGGGGTGGACATAAGACTGGACATGCTGGAGGTGCTGCTGTCCCCCGAGTCTCCCCATGGCTGCCTAGTCCCTTGGGGCCCCGCTCAGATCACCCCTCCTCCAGGAAGCCCACCCTGGTCTTCCAGGCTGGCCCTACTCTGTTGCGCCCCCAGCCGGCCAGGAGCAGGCCTGGCTACCCGTGGGCGTGGTGGGCAGTCACAAGTGTGCTGACCTATAGCCATCCAGGAAGCTGGCATTGATGTAGTCGGAGCCCTCCACGCCGCGGATGGGTTGCAGACACACACGGGTCAGCTCGTAGGGCATGATGTTCACCAGGCGGTTCTTGAACTTGTTGCAGGGCAGGTTGGCACTGATGAAGCGGGATGTGTGGGCCTTGGAGTTGGCCAGCAACTAGCGAGAGGGAGAGGCTGGTCAGGCCTGGCTTCCTGAAGGACTGTGCCCGGGACCCAGTCCAGGCCCTGGAGCCAGGCAGGCCCAGCCCTGAGCCCACCTTGAACTCCAGCTCCATGGCAGTCACACTTTCCCCAGGAGGTACTTGGCCCAGCTTCTGGATGTGGGCATAGAGGTTGCGAGCAGGCACCTCCGTGTGTCCACACGTGGCGGCCTCCAGCAGTGCCTCATGGATGAACACGTACTGGTCCTCGGTCTGCACCATGTAGTTGCGCTGCGACCGCATGCACGTCACATGGCCGTAGATGTCCACCGTCTTCTCATGCTTCATCCGCTCCAGCATGGCGTCGATGACGATGAAGCAGCCCGTGCGGCCCACGCCCGCACTGCAGGACACGGACTCAGCCTGGGCAGGGGCCCACCCCGCCTCTGCCCCACCCCCCGGTGGCGTGGCACTCCCTCACCTGCAATGCACCACCATGGGCCCGGCGTCCAGCGGGTTGCAGGCCTTGACCCGCCGCAGGAAGGCCAGGATGGGGGTCGGGTACTCGGGAACTCCGTGGTCTGGCCAGGCCATGAACTGGAACTGACGCAGCTCCCGCTTCTCACTGGAGCCACTCTGGGGAGGAGAGCAGGGAGAGACGGTGTGACCAGGGAGTGTACCCTCTACAGACTCAGGGCAGGATGCCCCAATGCTGAGGCCAGACCCCGGCTTTCCAACGGGACTCAGAAGCCACACGGGGCAGCCTGAAGGAGCTCGGGTGCTGCTCCCATCCATGCCGCCCATGGCACCGGCTGTCATGGTGCGCTCACACCTCCAAGCCCCGGCCTCCAACACCGGGCTCCCACTCGCCCCCTTCCCCGCCAGCACACCATGTTCAGACCATTGTCCTCATAGGTCCTGGCCGGGGGACAAGCACGGGGGGGGGACCATACCTTGTGGAGCGCAAAGGTGCGCACAGTGTAGGTGGCCAGCTCCACTGTGTCCAGCAGGGTCACCTGGATGAGGCCGTAGGTCTCGGTGCCACGGGGTGGCCAGTACTGATCGCACTTCACCTGCAGAGGGACAGCAGGGCAGGGTGTTTGGAGGTACCCAAAGGCTCAGGTGGGCAGAAGCAGGGTGGGAGGTCTAGCCCTCAGCCCCGAGCTCTCAGATCCATTATGCCACCCCTCACCAAACCCTATCATGGTCTCACGATACGCCTCTACCCCTGCCCTCACCAGGGGAACGAGGGACGTAATTGAAAATTGTTTATTCATGACCAGATTTCACCAGGCACGTTTTCTGCCAAATTTACCCATAACGTTTATGCACCATTTTCAAGCTCTGTAAATTTTACGTTCCAGTCAACGCTTTGCTGTGCATAAACAGATAACAGCAGCTCTTTCCACTAATTAACTTAGGAGACGTGTTAATGCCCCAGCTACACTCCAGCATCTGGGGAACATGCGAACATCCCAGAAACATGCCAGCAACTGGGGAGCATATTAACATTCTTGGAAAATGACAGCATCTGGGGCAACATAGTAACATGCTGGGAACCCACTAGTATATGGGGAACATGCCACATCCCAGGAACGTCCAGCAGCTGGGACACGAAGACACCCCAGGAAAACAACAGCACTTCGCAAGTCCCTTGAGGAGCTTCTTCCCACAGGAATGGGAAAAGGTGTCTGAAGTGACCTGGTGGCTGAGTATCCACTGCCACTCTCCTCCCCCGCCCTGGGCAGGGCTCTGCACAGCCTTACCCGGGACTTTTCCTCCAGCCGTGTCATCATGACCACAGTGGCTGTACGCTGCTCCCACACCATCCTCCAGAAATCGCCCATGGTCTCAGGCAGCGGGCCCTGCGTGGCAATGTAGGCATTCTGCTTGCGGTAGCCATCGATGTAGTTGGCGTTGATGTAGTCACTCCCCGGGACACCTATGAACAGGCAGGAAGGGACATGGGAGAGCATTATCCTGGGGCCTCCAACCCAGTCCATCCATACCTCCTCGGTGCACCCTGGGACCTGTGGGCCTCTCCTGGAGGATGAAACGTCCCCCAGCGAGGAGGAGATCAAGGGGATGGGAGGGGGCCCCGCCCTCGGCTCACCATCAATGGAGGTAAGGATGACTCGAGAGTGGTCGTAGGCAATGACGTTGGCGTAGCGGTTCTTGGGCTTGTTCACCTCCAGGTTTGAATTCTCCCACGTGAACTGCTGTCCAGGGTCAATTGACTGCAGGGAATGGAGGAGGCAGGTGGAGTGGGGCAAGAGCTGACTACCTAGTGCCTCCAGGGAGACCCAGCCTTCCAGGTGGTGTCCACATCCAGCCTTCACTCCCGGTTCACAGCCAGCTGCTCTACTGCATGGTGCCGGTGAAGGCTGAGCACCAGCTCCCCTGGCCACGGAGCGAAGAGGCTGGCACGGCACCCATCAGCAAGGCGATGGACCGAAGACTCCTCTGACCGAGGTACCACAAATCCCCTCGCCCAGGAGAGTGGTCCGGGGTGGGGTGGGGGCTAGGGAAGTCCCTCAAGCCCTGAATCCGGCTAATGAATGAGTGCAGAAGCAACGGCGGCCAGCTGCGCACGACCCAGTACTGCTGGGGCTCTGGCCAATGCTGCACGGCCTTGCCCAGCTCTCCTCTTCCCTCTCTGGCTGTTCCTTCCCATAGGCAGGACGCAGTGCTCCTCCGGAGTTCATTCCTGGGCCCTCTTTGCACTCTCCAGCCCTTCCTGGGTGAGTTCACTTGCTCTCAGGACCTTACGCCCATATGCTGGAGCTGCCATAACCCCAGCTGGAGCCCAGAGTCTCCCCTGAGCTCCCAGTCTGAATAGCCAGCAGCCCCTTGGACATCCCACCTGGACATCCCACACTCCTTCGGTCTCAACCCTTGCCAAGCTGAGCTCATCAGCTCCCCCTGCAAACCCGGCTCTGCTGCTGGGGCTCCATCTCCGTGAAGGGCACTGTCCTCATTTACCCCAAGGGCCCGGCCACAACCTGCAAGCCGTCCTCAAACTCCTCTGTGCCCCATCCCATCACTCCCAGCCCCTCAGCCGTCTCCAACCTGCTGCCAGGGCCTCAGCCAGGCCACCTCTGCTCAGACTTGGCATCTCCCTGCCTCTTCGCTTGGCCCCACTCCGTCCTGCAGCCGGAAAAATCCTTATAAAATGCAGATCTGTGGATCACTTCCCTGCTTAATGTCTCCCATGGCTCCTCATCGCCTCAGATGATAACAGTAACAGCTGAGGCTCAGCGGAAACTTACCGTGTGCTCGGCACTGTTCTCAACACTTTGCGTGTATTCCCTCAACTAATCCTCCCACGCAATAGGTTCTATTACCACCCTCCTTTTACAGACGAGTACCACCCGAAGCTCTCAGCACAGCACACCGTGTCCTCCAGGCGTTGGCGCCAGCCTGTTACTCTCCACGGGTCAGCGAGCACTGCTTCCGTGAGACCCCAGCACACCCCACCCCTAGCCTGCTTGCTTCGGTGCTGTCGGCCGGCCGACCTTCTCCGCACGTCTGCATGTTTAACCCCAGGGTATGAGGTCACATTCAGTGTCTCTCATCTGTCGGCACTCGTCTCCCCACTGGCTGAGCTCCCTGTGGGCACTTGCCTCCACACCCCCAACACCCAGCACAGGCTAAGTGCCTGACGATGCCAGATGAGCGACTGACTGACCGTTAAAGGTAACACAGCTATGGGATCCTGGCTGCAGGAAAGCTCTCGGCAGGCCGGGTGGCCAGAGGAGGCTTCCTGGAGGAGGAGGCTGTGGTGAGGAAAGCGCAGGCTGGAGCAGAGAAGAGGCAGAAGGTGGACGGGGGACACCGAGTCTGGACAGTGAGCCGCAGAGCCCCATGGGAGGAAGGGTGGCGTGGGACGTGGGACTGGATGAGTGTGGGCGGGAGACCAGGCCAGGTAAGGAGCTGGAGGCAGGGAGCCCCCCCTTAGCGGCTCTGTCCCCCCCATGGCCGGGCTGTGCAGAGCAGGCCCCCCGTGGGCGCTCTGCAGGGAGAAGTGGCACGCCTTCCTCGCGGCACAGGTGATCATCAGTTCCCCGGCCAAGCTCAATTTCCTCTGTGGAAACCTGGCTCACAGCCCTTGAAGGGGAGCCCTGGTGCCCGCGATAGCAGCCCAGCTGAGGGTGGACAAATGGCTGGAGCGGGGCGGGCTCACAGGCAGGGTGGAGCCAGCCCATCAATCACCCATCCATCCACCCGCCATCCTGTGCCAGCGCTGCGCTGCGGGCGGGGCGGGGGGTTGGAGGGGCCGAGTGGGGCAGAGGCGGAAGATGCCTTAACAACACCTCTGCCGGTGCTCCTTAGAGGAGGTGGGGCTCTCCTTATCACCTCCTTGACACCCCTTTCACTAGCAAAGCACCTCCCCAGCCGGGCGCCTGGAAGCCCTGACTCTGGGCAGGAGCAGTGCTCTGAAGTCTGAGCCCCCAGCAGATAGGGTCCAGGCCAGAGTGAAGGGAGTACCTGGAGGGCCCTGAGCAGGAGGGTTTGTACAGCCCAAGTGGCAAGATTCAGGCCCCCCAGCTCCCCATCTCTGTGATCTGTCCTCTGAGAACACCCGTGAGCACATGCATGTGCAGGGTACAGGCTGACAGACACATTCCACTACACATCAGCTGGGTGACCTTGGGCAAGTCACTTCCCCTCCTCTAAGCCTCAGCTTCCTCATCTGTAAGGTGGGATAACACCAGTATCCGTTTCACAGGGTGTGGGGAGGGCAGGATGGTATGCAAAGCACCTAGCCTGAGCTGGCCCGCAGGAAGCTCTCCATAAATGCCAGCTGTTATTACTGACCTGGGTGTGTGTGTGTGTGTGTGTGTGCAGGAAGCTCTCCATAAATGCCAGCTGTTATTACTGAGCTGGGTGTGTGTGTGTGTGTGTGTGTGTGTGTGTGTGTGTGTGTGTGTGTGCAGGAAGCTCTCCATAAATGGCAGCTGTTATTACTGAGCTGGGTGTGTGTGTGTGTGTGCGTGTGAGACAGAGAGAGGGAGAGAGAGAGAGAGACCTGTCTGCCTCTGTTAGCATCGGGGCATGTGACTGAGTGTCCTGACCCGGGGATCTGGAAGGGCCTCTGTCAGGCCCAGAACCTGAGGCCTGAGGAGTTGAGTTCCCTGCTGGCCACTGCTGACCCCTCCAGTGTGTGTTCTGGAGAAGCCTGGAGCCCGAGGCAGGAAAGGAGCCGGTCTGGGGCCAGGCACATGGTGGGGGATGTGAAGCGGGGGTGAGGGGGGAAGTCTCACCTCGTATTCCTGGGAGAACTTGAGGCCGTCGTTGGCTTTGAGGCGCTCGATGTTGTCCGCCAGGTCGGTGATAGGGATGGGCGGGTGGTCTCGCATACCTGGAAGCAGGGCACACACAGGCAGAGTTAGCGTGAGGTCTGAGAGGGGTGGTGGAGACAGCCCCAATGCATGTATGTGCACATGTGGACATGTGTGACCATGGAGCACTCGTCACTGGTGGCATGGAGACGGCGGCACATGCGGCGACAGGGATGGCGGGGCACACAGTGGCTGGGGGTGGGGGCGGGAGAGGACAGAGGTGGAAGGGTGTGTGGTGTGAGCACGAGTGAGCATGTCCGTGTGACACGGTGCTGAGTGGCGGGTTCTCCACAGGCATGGGAGGCCTCCCCACTCCCAGGCTGGGGCCGGAAGCCCAGGTGGAAAGCAATGGACAGGATGGGGCTGGGCTGCTTCAGCCTGCACCCCGCCTGCGGGTCCTGCCTCTGGACAGCGCTCCTGCCCTCACTGGCGCCAGTCACCATGGGAGGCTGGGTGATGTCCCTGTCTCAGCACCCAGCATGTGGATGGAATGATCATGATGTACATGGCAGAGACGTGGAAGAACTCGGAGGGAGAAGCAAAGGGGAGGAGGGAGATGTGGGGAAAGGGAGGCAGGGAGACAGGAGAGGAGTCGGACTGAGACCGGAGAGGGGTCGGACTGAGACGGGAAAGGGGTCGGACTGAGACCGGAGAGGGGTCGGTCTGAGATGGGAGAGGGGTCGGACTGAGACCGGAGGCGAGAGGCAGAGACAGACAGAGTGGTGGGACGGAAAACAGGGCGGGAAGAAGGGGGCAAGGTGGGGAGAGAGCGGGATGGACGAAGAAAAGACGGGGCAGTGAGAAGGTAGAGAAAAGAGAGGAAAGGGGAGAGAAGAACTCAAGGAAGGAGGGAGGCGGTGGGTGAGAGAAGTAGAGGAAACACACAGAAGCCAGAGTGGGCCCCAAACACGGGAACGCAGAAAACTAACTTGAGATATTCGGGCAACTGGGGACACTGGAACCTGCAGAGAAAAAGAACAAAAACAGGGGGGGCAAGAGAAGGACCCCGTTAACCTCTGGGCACACGGCTGCTGAGCACAGCGCGGGGCTGGGGCTCGCAGGGGCGGTCCCACCGCAGCCCCTCTGCCCCCCGAGAAGCAGATGCATCTCCCACCCAGAGCCTGGGCGGTCTCGGGGGTCTCTTTCTAGGACGGAAGTCTAGGTCCAAGCCAACCTCGTGCCCTCTGGTATCAAAGTTTGACCCTGACTATTTCCAGATGAACTGGCAAAAGGGAAGTGTGCTTTCAGAGAGAGAGATGAGGCATGTGCGGTGAGAAACAGAAGGGTGAGTCCACACGAGGATGTGCAGATGGGGACTGTATCACTCTTTCAGCTTTTCTGTGCGTTTGAAGCACTTTCAGAAGAAGAGTTAAATTATGAGAGAAAATAATAAACATTTGCTGAACGAAAAAACCGAGAAGGAAACCCTCAGCCGTGGACAGTGCTGCCATCGCCGCCACCCCTTCTGGTCACCGGTTCCCTCCCAGACCACCCCTGTGCACAGACACCTCTCCCCGCCAGCAGTCCTGTTCCCTGATCTCAGCACCTCGGGTGACCCTCACTGTGCCCCTCCCCACGGTCCGCCCGGGGCCACAGCCTCCTGTCCTTTTGGACCCCCATCCCTTTTAACACCACCTCTGACTGCCTGTGCTCCACCCCGCCTTCTCCTCTCAGATCCCTGCCCTTTCCCCTGGGCCCTGCAGCCACAAGGATCCAGACCCCAGCAGGGCCTTCACACCCACTTGCTCATTCCCCACTCACTGTGCCTCAGCCCACTGAAATGCTCCTGCCCCCAGGACCCGCCCACCACACGCTCTCCAAGGTCCCAACTGCCGAAGCCAAAGGCCTCTGTCTGGGTCCTCCTTGCACAGCCCTCCCCATCTGGCCTCTGGGACACTCCTCTCCCCGAGTTCTCTCTCCCTCTGGCTCCTCCTCCTTGGCTACCCTTCACCCATCCTTCCTCAACATTTCACCTCCTTCCCTGGCTGCCCTTCATCTGCTCTCTCCCCCCGCCCCCTCTTCCTGGGAGAGCCCATCTATTTGCAGGCGTTGACCACCGCGTGCTCCTTGGCATGCCCCACGCCCGTGGTTCCAGCCAGGATGTTGGTGCGGAGGTCTCCCTGGACCCTCCCACCCCAATGCTCAGCCAGCAACCACAGAGGCATCCTGGGACCCCTGCCCCCATTTCCTCACCCCACATGGAATCAAGCCTGAGCCCTGCTGCTTAGGTCTCGCTCATGTCTCCCCACTGCCACCCGCCTCGTCCAGGTCCTCAGCACCTTCTCAATGGCCTGCCTCCCCAAGTTCTCCCCTTCCAATCTGCCTTCCACATGGCAAACAGAGCTATGTTTCTACAGCACAATTCTGACCCTGTTGCTGCCCTGCTGAAAACCTTTAATGCCTCCCTGGAACCCTCAAGACAAAGTCCAAACCCCTTAGCCTGGCGTGCAGGTCCCTCTGTGACCGGACCTCGGCCCAGCCCTCCAGACTCACCTCTGGGCTCTCAACAACCCCAGCTCCAATGCCGCAGGACACAGTGCCCGAAAGCTGCTTCCCCACATGCTACTGCCATAGAAGGGAGTTCCCTCCGTTCCCTCCCACCCCCTCTCTGCCCGACTAAGGCCCACACGGCTTGGCATCCCTCTCAGAGGAGGCTTCTCTGACCTCCAGGCCCCAGCTTTGATTCCTTGAAGATCTGATCACATCTGGTTGCAACAGCCTGCTAAGTCAGCCTGGCTCTCTCTCTTTCAGGAAACGTGCCCTTGGAACTCAGTCAGCATGTTGTCAGGGAGCCCAGGCCACAGGATGAGAGCCGAAAACCTCAGGTGAGCTCACAGCTGACTGCAGTGTCAACCATAAGACATGAGAATGAATGAGTCTCCAGAATTCTGGGGTCAGCAAACTTTTCTATAAAAGGCCAGCTAGTAAATATTTTTGGCTTTGTGGACATATGGTGTCTATCACACCTACTTAGCTCTACTTTGTAGTATGAAAACAGCCACAGACAATACATACATGAATGGGCGTGGCTGCGTTCCAATAAAACTTTATTTGCAGAAACAGATGGTGGGCTGCATCTGGCCTCGGGCCATAGTTTGCTGACCCCTGATCTAAATGATTCTGGCTCCCAGCTTTTGAGTCTTTCGGCCGAGGGCCCAGACATTCTGGAATAGAGACAAGCTGCTCCTGCTACGCTCCCGTCTGAATTTCTGACTCAGGAAGACGGTGACAATAGTACATAATTGTTGTTTTCAGCCACGAAGTTTTGCGGTAATTTAACACGCGGCAATGAGCAGCTCGTGTACACACAAACCCTGTGTGTTGTAGTTCACTCATTCATTCAGCTGCCTTGTGTTTGTTTCACAGGCGCTCAACAAGAATCCACCGTGTGCACAACCCAAGGGATGGGAGAGGAAGAAGACAGTTCCTGGCTCCACAGAGCTCTGTCACTGAGGCAGTTCCAGCCCAGGGTGGGAGGTGTCATGATGGAAGCAGCATCTGGGAGCCGAGGAACGACCCTGCCCACAGGGAAGAGGTCTGAGCTGTGTCTGCTGGGGCACAGGGAGGGAGTGACAGCTCAGGTAGAAGGGGCAGCCAGAGAGCCCCGTAACAGTGGCGGGGAAGGAAAGGCAGGCACCAAGCCCTGTGCGGGGTCTCTGTGCTCGCACAGAATATCTGGGGCCAGCCACCAGAAGGGCCAGATGTGGGCACCCCATCCCACCACAAGGGTCTGATGGGCCGTTTCCCACTAACAAACCTCTCGTGTGCAGGGACCAGAGCACGGGTGCAGAGGCTGGCCACCCCGGGGCTGGGATGTGGCTCTGTGTGGGTCCCGGGCCCGTACTTGGAGGGCGTGACCAAAGACGAGGTCGGGTCTGAGCAGCTAGCTGCCCCCCACCCCCAGAGGCTCCCGGGCCCTGGGGTGCCTGTCCAGCTCTTGATATAGGGGTTCCTCGGTCACTTCATCAAAGTGGATGGGTATAGGGAGAAGGGCAGAAGGGAGGAACAGGAAATGGGGGCCAGGGTGAGGCCAGGGTCCCTCGGTGGAGACCGGCAGGCCTGGGTGGGGCAGGCAGGCAGGCTGAGGGAGCCACCCTACCTGGGGTCTGGTAGTTGAGCCGCCGCATCTCCACGGGGTCGGAGGAGTGGGCCAGCAAGGAGTCCTTCAGCCCAATTGACTGCTCATCCTTGGATGATGGGGAGTGGGTCCTTTTCCTGGAGAGGCAGAAGGGCGGTTGGTGAGAACTGAGGTCCAGGCGGAGAACAGAGATGCATGGCATAGCCTGCTACCACAGAGGCCCTGTGTCCACGGCCCTGCTCCTGTCACCCCAGCCTGGGGTCTCTGAGTGCAGGGGAGCCAGGGCCAGAGCAGCTTCACATGAGAGGACACAGGGTGGAGGGTGCGGAGACAGTGGGAATAGGGGGTGGACAGAGGGCCAGCCCAGTGAGAAAGGAAGGGGAGGCTGTGGCTCCTTCCCGGAAAGGGCAGGTCACTGCCGGGCAGTGGCTGTTGTCTGCAAGGGCCCCACGGCTGAGGCAGCAGGAGCCACCAGGAGGAAACATGCAAACGACACCTAGGATATGCAAACATCACAGAGAGCTGGGCCTCAGCTATCTGGCTCTTGGTACAAGGGTAGAGGTGCAGAGCGGCAGGGGAGGGACGGGCAAGACGTCCCCCTAGCTGGGCAGAGTCCTCCCTTGCTGGCCTCGGCTCCCCGGGCTACAGGGACAGGATGAGAGACAGACTGCAATGTCCAGCTGCTGACAAGTATCCAGGGGCCGCTTCTGCTCGGTGGACACAGGTGTGCTTGGGGAAGAAACTTACGCGAGTGTGCATGAGTGTGCAGCACACGCTTCCCCGCTGCCCTGCAGCCAGTGCTCTTTGCACATAGGCCAGACTCTGTCCCCTGCAGCGCTCAGGTAACCTCAGAGACCTGGGAGCCTGGGGGAAGGCTCTGGTGAGCTCAGAGTCTGTGCCTGCAGGGGAAGTGGTGGAGGTCTGTGCTTCGCCTGTGCCCGGAAAAGGGGCATCCCCTGTGCAGAGCACCAGTCGAGAGAGTGACAGAGCCTGTCCCATCGCCTGCCAAGCTGACCAGACAGCCGCAGGCCAGGAGGCTTCTGGCCCAAGCAGCACCCCTCCCTGCTGGGCCCGCAGTGTGCATGGGGATAAGAAGTGAAGGGGGAAGCGTGTGAAGAGAGAAGGAAGGACTCCTACCTTTCTTGTTTTCTAGGTCCCGAAAGACAGGCAAGGACAGAAGAAAGGAACGGTCACTGTTTCTGCCAAGCACTCAGACCCTCTCACGACATGGGGGACACTGCGGACCCATCTATGGCACCCACGTGGCATTCACGGGGAGGGGTTGCCTCTCCTGGCAGACACCAGGACCCAGAGGCAGTGGGGGGGAGGATGAATGGGTGTGTGGAACCCTCCTCAGGTTCCCCACCCATGGGTCTCCAGGCCCTGAACCAGGCGAGACTGTCCCTATTCACCCTGGGAGGAAGGAGCTAACTTCAGGAAGGAGGCACCAGGTCCAGGTCAAGGGTCAGGGTCAGGGTCAGGGAGAGATGGGGTACTGGGGACAGGAACTCGTGTGTGAACATGTTCAGACATACGGACCAACAAGCGTTCACCGACAGCCTTGCGCTGGGTGCTGGAAACAGGCCCAGCGACGTTCCCGTGGAAGAACCACTGGACAGTGGGGGACAGTGTGGCGAAGGGGTATAGGAGGGGCCCGTCAGAGCCTCGTGGGCACCAGAGCCTGGAAAGGAGTCTTGAAGGATGAGATGGCAGTTGCCCGGGCAGGGGGAAGGAGAGCTGCAGAGCGGAGGGGCTCAGCCTGGGCTGGCCGGGAGCTGCACTGGTTCAGTGACGATGTCGGGGTGTCGGCAGGGGCCAGACCGACGAGGCATTTGATGGACCTCAGGCTACAGGGATCGGACTATAAAACTCTTTAGTTAAAACTGAGAAGTGTTAAGCTGAGGGTGACAAAGTAAATCTTTGGAAACACCTTTCAGGCTGGGAGGAGGATGGAGAGGAAGGGGAGACTCCAAGATCAGGAGACTGCAGCTACCCGACAGAGGACTGAGGCGTGCCGTGTGCACGTGCGTTACCTCGTGGGGAGCCTACGGTGGGGAGGGGGGAGCAGGTCCAGTGATATCCAGGGCAGCACTCACGGGAGACTGGGTGGAGGGAGAGGGAGGAGGGGAGAGGGTGACACTCAGGTTTCCGGTTGGTAACTTGGTGGATGGGCCCGTCCCCTGTGATAGGGACCCTGGGGGAGGGCTGTGGGAAGGGTCAAGACACTCTGAGTCTGGGACAGCTGCAGATGCTATGGTCACAGCAGGCACTGAATAAACGTCTGCCAAGTGAATGTCCACGGGCACACGGCCCTGGAGCTGGGTCTGGACCTCTCAAGGCCCGAGCAGGAGAGCCAGGCAGGGAGTCATCTAGGGATGGTGGCAGAGGGGGTGCTGAAGGGAGGAGACCAGGAGAAGGCCGTGTCTTGAAGCTGAGAGACACACAGGCTCACATCCACTGAAAACACAGAGACGGACACACAGACATGCCCGGGGATGCACGTGAACAAGCCCTCTGTGAATGAAGCTGAGGCTGCTCATCGCACCTGGGCCACACCCATGGGTGTGCACACGCACTGCTTCTGCTCTCCTGGCTTCCCACCGAGCCAGGGGTGCGCCCTGGGGCGCAGGCCAGTGTGGCTGCGCCAGGCCCGTATGCACCCGGCCAGGGAGCGCCTGAGAGTCCGAGGGCAGGCGGCCGTCCACCAGAGCACTCACCTCTTGAACAGGAGAATGGCGATGACAATGAGAATGATGAGGATGACTGCCAGGACGGGGCCCGTCACCCACAGCATCTCGGGCTCCTCCTGCTGCTGCGCTGGTGTCACCTGCACCACGATCTCGTCGGAGTAGGGGCTGGAGGCATAGCGCTTCTGTGGCCCAGTGGAGGAACAGCACAGGTGGTGAGCCCGGGTGAGATCTCCCACCCTCTGCCCCGCCAACCTGGAGAATGGGCTCTGGGCCTGGTCTCCCAGAACTGAGAGGCTGACCTGGGCCTGGTCAGCTGACTGGGTCCCTAGGGCTAGGTCGGGTCTGGCGTTCTGGGTCTTAGGGGTTAGGGCCTTGAGACCCCAGTGCAGGCGTGGGGCCCCTGGGGTGTTTGAGACTGGCCTGGGGTGTGTGTGGTCAGGGCTTGGGCCTTAGGCAGACCTGGTCCACGGGTTCCTTCAGGGAGGCAAGCACAAAGCACTGGTAGCTCAGGTCTGGAGACAGCGGCCGGTTGTAGAAGCCCCGGTAGCTCTTCTTGTCCCCCAGGGTGAAAGTCTCAGGGAGCACGTCCACCTGAGCGGCCACGTATGGCTTCAGCCGCTCTGCCTGCCGCCGCTGCCGCAGCTCCCCACCGCCCTGCTCGATGGCCTCCAGAAGCTGACAGAGCAGAGGACGGGAGTCACGCAGGGGCCTTGGAGCACATGCTCCTGGGCCCGGGGCCTGGGACATACGCCCCCTGGGATGAGGTTAGGCTCACCTTCCACGTAAGGGGCTCAAGCCTGGCCTGACTCAGAGTCCTTGTAGAATCATGCTGAATGCCAGACAAAGCAATGCCCCTCCTCCTAGCCAACCTGATAAGAAGGGGCCCTCTGGGTATCCTGCCCCAGCCTAACCTGAGAGGGCTGGCTGCACACCACTGCGAGAAGAGGATGGCAGATTCCAAACATGCTGGGACTCCACTCTAGCCCCTCTGCGGCCTCCAGACCCTGCGGACTCCGAAGCTTACAGGGCCCAGGATTCTCTAGATCTGAGAGATGTCTCTGCCACTTCCCACCCCAGGGGATCCTCCTCAAACCCCTTTGGGGGAAGTCTCTGTAAGCCCTCCAGGAGTTCTCTGAAAGCGCCCACGGACCAGCTCAGCATCTGTCTCCCTAGAGATGAGGGCAGGCTGCCAATCAGAGAGTGACTCCAGTTTGGGGGGGGGGGTGGTCCCTGGGGCCACAGCCAACCACCTCAATGGGACTGTCGTCAGTGCTACCCTTTCTGGTCCCCAGGCACCTCGTCCAGCTCCAGCTCCTCGGGCGTGCTCCATCGCGGTGCCAGCATGCTCCCTCCTACACGGTCAATGGGCACCACCATGATGTAGAACCACCTGGGCGGGCAGAGGGGGGAATCGGGACCGTCATCGCCTGCGCTCGCATGGCCAGCCCTGCCCTCCCCCCGAGGCCTCGTCCGCACACCTGACGAGCGAGGGGTCCTGCACGTGGGGCATGGAGAGAGTGCAGCGGCCGTCCGCTGTGTAGGCAGAGGCAGGCAGCGGCTTGTGTGGCAGGAGGTCGGGGGCTGTGCGAATGGACACGAGGTGCTGCAGGCCCCCCGCACTGCTGCCACGGTTCGTCAGCACGAACGAGTACTCTGTGTTCGGCTGCAGGTCTGCGACCAGCTTGCGCATCGAGTGCCCATCCACCTCCACGCTCTGCCCGTTGTACAGAATCTGTGCGGGACGGGGGCAGGCAGCACGTCTGAGTGAGGCTTCCCATCATGGGCCTGCGGGGCAGAGCACGCGCCCGCGCCCGCGCCCCACCGGGATCCGGCATGACAAACACACACGCAGAGGCCGGGACTGCAACGAGGGACTGCAGCAGTGTGTGTGTGCCAGGTGCAGCTGACTTCACCCACCTTGAAGGGTACAGCTGACTTGTAGGAGTCAGGGACCTCCCAGCTGAGCAGCACAGATGTCTTCATTGCAGCCTCCACGCGGAAGTTCTTGGCAAACACTGTTGGGATATAAGGAGGGAGTCAGCTCTGGCTGTGTAGCTGGGGTGAATGGGCCTCAAGGTTTCCCGGCCAGGAAGAGACGCCGCGCGGGGGCCCAGGGGGTTAGGAAAGGCTGCAGAGGACCAGGCACCCCCCACTCCCGCCAGCTTCAACTGCACACAGTTCAGCTCCCAGCCCCGGCTCTTCCTCGCAGTGAGTACCGAGCGGGGCAGATGCCACAGGACCCGTGGTCAGGATCTCCAGAAGTGCTTGGGTGAAGCTGGAGCTTACAGACACCAGGTTAGAGACCACAGGTCAGTGGGACTCAGTCAGAAGCATGCGGCCGCACACCAGAGCACAGTGGGCTGTGTTCACTAGAGGTCAGGGCGTCATGGCCCCAAGAGATTAGTGTTGCATACCCAAGAGTGGTGATGCAGTCAAAAGATATCAGTGGGTCAAGGTCACAAGAGACTGGAGAGTCACACAGCAGAGGTCAGTAGGTCAAGGACAGCAGAGGTCAGGGGTCACACACCGAGAACGTGGCACCCCTTCACTAGAGGTTAGTGGTCATGGACATGAGAGATTGGAGTGTCACACACCAGAGGTTGGTGGATCACAGTTGCCAGAGGTCAGTGGGTCAAGGAGAGCAGAGGTCCCCAGGCGCAGCCACGTGCCCGCAGCACACACCTTGCTCCACGGGCATGGTCCGGGACTGGATGCTGGGGCTGAGCGGGCCGGCGCCTTTGCTGGTGCGTGCACGGACCTTGACGTCATAAGTGGTGTCTGGCTTGAGGCCGAAGAGCGTCAGGTGGGTGTCGGCAGTGATGTTGCGCAGCTCCTGCTGGCTGTTGATGTCACGGTACACCACGGTATAGTTGGTGATGCGCCCGTTCCTCTCCGCCAGCACCGGGGGGTCCCAGGTCAGTTCCGTGGTAGATGTGGTCAGCCCTACCACGCGCAGGTTTTGGGGGAAACCGCTGGGAGCATCCTCGGGGGTCGTGATCTCCTTCTCGAACTCCTCGCCCGGGCCGGCCCGGTTCTTGGCAGCAAGCCGGAAGATGTAGGTGGCCCCTCTGTGCAGGCCAGTGACCGTAAAGTGCTGGTCGTCCTTGCCAAAATCGATGGTGTTGGGCCGCGCCTCGTCGGCCCGGTGGTACTGCAGCCGGTAGCCCAGCAGCTCCCCAGGCAGCTCCTTGGGTGGGTGCCACTGGAGCAGCGCGGTGTTCATGGCCGTGGTGCTGACCATCATGGTGGGCCGGCCTGGGACTGAACAACCACGCACTGGGCTCTGGCCCTGCCCCCCCCTTTGGCCCCCCCCTCAGCTCCGTCCCCGACCCCTCGCTCACCTGCTCCCGTGGTGGTGACAATTTTGGGCTTGCTGCGGGCACCGTCCCCCTTGGTGGTGTAGGCGGCGACAGTAATGGAGTAGGCGGTCTCCGGGGTCAGGCCGCTGATGGCGGCTTCCTAAGGCAGGAGGAAGGGCCCATTCCCATCACGGGAGAGCAAGGAGGGACCAGAGCAGGCCAGCCGCCTCAGGACGTTAGCCGGCGGGGCCCCCCAGGGCACACAGGGCCAGAGGTCCCCGGAGAGGGGCTGTGAGCTGCTGGACTCTGCAGAAGGCAGGACAGGCAGGTGGATGTGTGCCCAGGAGGACCCAGCCCATGCCGGGAGCACCAAGCCTAAGGCAGGCAGTCTGCTCACTCTTCCTTTCAGACAAGAACAAAGTACCACACTGTTCCTTCGCTCCATTGTACCATGAATGACACCTCGTGAGGTCTGGGCGCGTGTGCCACACAGAGCACACAGCCGCGCATGCACAGAGCACCTTGCGTGGCTCTCGGCACACACATGCATGCAGCCTACAGCTCCTCCTGCACCAGCAGGCGGAGGGCCACCTGTAGATACTAACGCGTGTGCACGCACACCACAGAGCGAGGTGGAGGGGTGGGCCGGGGTGCCACCCTGCAGGACCAAGTCGGGACCCCTCCTGTTCCCCTCTAGGCACTGGCTCTGTGAGCACCTTACGCCCTGCAATGCTTCCTGAGCCAGGGAGGGGAGACGAGGAGGACAGAGAAACCCCACCCTGGGGAGCACACTGCCCCCAGCAATGCCTGAGAAGTCAGCCAGGGAGGCGTCCCCCTGCCTTGGCAGGCCTTGCCCACACGCCCATCTCCAGCCAAGGCATCATTTCTGGACATGCCGAGAAACACCACGGGAGGCCAAGCCACACCACACAGAGGGAAAAGTGGGGAAAAGGGAGGGGAGCACCACGCAGTGGGAACAGAGCTGTCACCACCAACCCTGGTGTCCCTCCAGCTCTGAGCCTCGGGTGGGGCCACTGCAGCTGCCACCAACCTCTCGCAGGTCCCCTCCTGCCCTGGCTGGAGGGTCTCCCAGGGCTGGGGCTCCGGAAGACACCGATGCTGGAACCCAGCCCCCAGACTCCCTTCCCAGCCTGGGCCTGGAGCAGGTGATTTTTCACTCCGGGGATCAATAAGGCCTAACGATCAGGATCGGATTTAACTCCATCTCCATCTGGCTAGAGCAGGGGCCAGGCCCTGGTCGATCTTGAACACAGGCCTGAAATTGCCGCTCGACAGGTGAGAAGTAAGGATTAGAGGATATGCCAATCACTGCTCGGCTCGGGGCTCATGCCTAAGCGCCAGTTTTCTCTGGACGTGGCTGGTGCCCTGTGGATCTTGGCGGCTCAGGCTGGGAGGAAAGGCGGGGGAGGGGGAGTGTCCCACGAGCCCAGCCTGACCCAGGTCTTGCCCGCGCTCGCACACCTCTTACTTACATAGTCCTCGGACTCCTCTGGCCGCCACTGACCGCGGGAGAGGGAGAGAAAGGGAGACAGGATGTGAAGGACTCTGGCTCTGAAGGGGCCTGGCCAGGGAGGGCAGATGGCGGGCACGGGCCTCTGAAGTGCCCTGGGGGGTGGCAACCCAGGACCACTCCCCATCCAAGGATCCCAGCCCCTGCCCCACGAGCCCAAATGTGTGTGGGCCCAACTGTGGGCAACAGGGCTGAGGAGGTGAGACCTGGAGAGCGGAGGGCCAGAGCGAGAGGGCTCCCTGACACTGAGGGGTCGTAGGGCGCCACCTGGAGGTACTTCGAGGGAAAGGCTGCCAGACTTGAGGGGTGGGCTCCACAGCTCAGGCAGAGGGGAGAGAAGACGCCGAGGGCAGTACATCTGTTTTGCCGGGGCCAGTCCTGGCCTAGGCTTGCCAACCTGGTATGATTATTCACAATGTCTCCTCTCACTCTCAAAAGTATCCCAGTTGGGAAGACAGATTAGCCAGTGGCCCTAGGCAAGGAGGGTTGCCCTAGGAACAGCAGGAGCTATACCGTGGCTGGAAGGGGCCCAGGCAGGATGGCCAGCAAGATGGTAAGGGCCGTGAGTGCCAAGCTCAGAGCCTGGACCCTGCCCCACAGGCAAAGGGGAAGCCCTCAGACCCCTGTTCCTTCCTGGGATGCCTGAAAATCAAGGTAGGAAGGCATATTTCTGGGCTGGCACTGCTGCTCATTCTTGGTACATTCTTCTTCAGGCCATGGTGCATGTAGGTTTACTAGCTGGACAGGTAGAGGGAGGGAGGTTCTGTGGCACTGGAGGGCTGGCGGCTGGCAGCTGTCCAGCACAGCACAGGGAGATGGTCCATGCCATCCCCAGGATAGACGTGCCATGGGGTCCTCCGGCCCAGCGACCCTCGCAGTGCTGGTCTGGTCTCTGTCCAATGGCCCCAGTGCCTCTGTTCTGGGAAGCTCTCTTGTATAGTCCTTGCGAGCAGTGTGGGACAAGTATGGGAGGAGGCCATCAACTGTCCCTCCTGGCCACGGCCACTTTCTAGGGTGTGGCTGGGCCCAGCGCTGCTCTAGGTTCCTTGCCTGGGGTATCCTGCCATGTCCAAGCCAGGCCTGGGAATGGAGGTGCTCACGAGGAGGAGAGTGAGAGAGAAGAACGGAAAGACAGAGGCTGAAGCAAAACAGAGGGAGAGAGGATGGAAGGGATTAGAGGACAGGAAAGAGAAGAGAACGAGACAGACAAAAACACTGTCAGGGAGAGGGAGAGACAGAAACAGAGAGAGGAAGGAAAAACAGACCATGGGAAAGGGACAAAATGAATGGATAAAGAAGATGTGGCACATACACACAATGGAGTATTACTCAGCCATATGAAGAAACGAAATTGAGTTATCTGTAGTGAGGTGGATGGACCTAAAGTCTGTCGTACAGAGTGAAGTAAGTCAGAAAGAGAAAAACAAATACCATATGCTAATGCATATATATGGAATCTAAAAAAAAAAAAAAAAAGGTACTGATGAACCTAGGGGCAGGGCAGGAATAAAGACGTAGACATAAATAATGGACTTGAGGACACGGGGTTGGGGGGAAGGGGGACCTGGGGTGAAGTGAGAGTGGCATGGACATATATACACTACCAAATGTAAAACAGATAGCTAGTGGGAAGCAGCCGCATAGCACAGGGAGATCAGCTCAGTGCTTTGTGTCCACCTAGAGGGGTGGGATAGGGAGGGTGGGAGGGAGAGTCAAGAGGGAGGGGATATGGAGATATCTGTACGCATATGGCTGATTCACTCTGTTGTACAACAGAAACTAACACAGCGTTGTGAAGCAACTAAACTCCAATAAAGTTGTATTAAGATAAAAAAGGAGACGGGAGGTGGAGTCAGAGACCTGGAGAAACAGACAAGCTTGAGATGGAGACACACGTGGCAGGAGACAGGTCTGGCCACACAGCGGTGGAGGCACGCCCCCCACGGTTCTTTCAGAACTGACAGGGCCTGGACTGAGCAGATGGTGCTGTGGGGAAGGACAGGCCGTGGCGTCCTTGACCAGGTGCTCGGGGGACGGCTGGGCCCTGTGGCCAGGCTGGGGACCGGGCCCCATCTGCTCTTCTCCTAGCCTGGAGCAGGACAGTCCACTCCCGGCAGAGCTGCAAGGGCAGGCCCTCCGCCTTCACTCGGCTTCCCTGGAGCCCGGGCTCGTGTTTACCTCCTGTCACAGGTTGTCTGTGGCCAAGAGGACAGTGTCCCTCATCCTATGGCCCAGCTCCCTCCAAACCACTTAGGACCAGAAGGGGGCACCCGAAGTGAAGTGGCTTCTTTGGAACCCCACTGGCTGCAGCTGTGCTGCTGGCCCCCTGGGGCAGGAGGGGCCAGAGGGAGCTCATTCCCAGGATGTTTCTGGGTGGGTGTGTCCGCTGAGACTCCAGGAAGAGCCCTCAGCCTGCCCCAGGAATGCAGGAGGGTCCAAAAGCCCACTTCCTCCACCCCATTCCCTCAGCACCAGGCAGGCCAGAGGAGGAAGAGGGCGCCCTCTGGGCAGTGGGCTGAGTGCAGCCGGAGAGACAAAGGCCCTCGTCTGCCTGTGGGTAAGTTCACCTCTAAGCGCAGCACGTAGAACACAGGATGCGTGCTTGCACCTATCCTGGACAGGCGGGGGAGTCGGGCTCTACCCCGCCACGGCCGCGACTCTGGATGGAAAGCCCTTGAGCACAGACACACCAGGCATTGTGAATCTTCAGTGGAATATTTTGGGTGGTAACTCGTGGTAGCAATTACAGCCCTTTCCCAGGAATCCTGAGACCAGGCTTCTTATCTGAGCTCAGCCACCCCTTACTGGGAAATTCAGGCCCCTTCGCCTAACCTCCCAGTACCCCAGGTTTTCCATCTGGGTAGCCAACCAGTGCTGAGAATAGCCCAGGGACTTCACCCCAAGCTCACGGGCAAAATCCTCCTCCTCTGAGGACAAAGGGCACAGAGTGAGGTGTGCCACTGGGCGCAGGCCCAGCCCTCGAGAGCAAACATCAGGGGCTGTGCCATCCCCCTGCGTACCAGGCACAGAGCAACACCCCAGCCCGGCCATTCACAGAACTCTGCAATGCCACGGGCCAAGTCGGGGGAGATGACCACCGGGCTGGGGGAGGAGGGCTGCCGAGGAGGAAAGTACATCTCGACAGCCCAGCCCGACAGCGGATGCACTTTCCGAAAACCACAAAGGAGAGCTCGAGGGGGCTGAGGCCTGGGTCTGTGCAGACAGTGCTCCTCACTGCTAGTGCTGGTGGCTGAGCCACAGCGGTGGCTGCCAGGCTGGGACTGTCACCAGGGCAGACGGGGCTGGCCGAGCCCGGACTGGCACAGCTCAGGCAGACCTAAGACAAGAGGAGGGAGTGTTCCGGGCACCTGGCCCTAACCTCCTGGTCTCAGCGCTTTCCTAGCCCGATAACAGCAGGGTGTCTTGGTGTCACAGTCCCTCTGAGAGCAGGTAGGAGAGGGGAGCAAACCTGGGTTCCAAAGAGCGAGTAGAATATGCTGGTCTCGCCCACCCGCCCACCTCCCGGTGTCACACCTGGGCCTCGGCCAGCATGACGTCCTGGATGATGGGTGGGCCGCGGGGCTCGCCATTCTCTAGCCGCACATAGGTGACCTGGTAGCCGCGGATCTGACCGTGCTGCTTGCTGGGGACGGGCAGCTTCCAGGAGACGCGCACGGCAGTGGAGTTCAGCGGCTCCACCTCCACCTTCCGTGGCGGCCCGCTGGGCACTGGGGACCAGGTGGAGAAGGAAGTTAGGTGCGTGGTATGGATCCGGGCACAGCATGCTCCAGGGCCTTGCCTTCGCACCCCACTGCCCCAGGAAAGGCCCTGATGCGGTTTCCTTAGACTGTCTGCCCTGGAGAGGAACGTGGAGGGCTCCCTCTGCCTGGCATGGGGAAGAGCCCGGGACCCTGCGACCCCTCTGGCCCAGGGCTGCCTCACTTGGTGGGGAGGGCAGAGGTGGGGAACAGGTGGAGGCGGGGCACCAGGCCTTCGACCACCCCAAGTCAGCACAACCTGGACTATCTCCTGGGCCCCACATCACGCCAACGTCTAGAGAGGCAGAGCCTCAGTGACTCTCCTGAGTGATTCTACTAGCCTCCCCAGTCCTCCTCCTTTCAAATCTTGGGTGGGCTGCCTCTTCGGCCTTAGCCTTTTAAGGCTCCAGCTGCCTTGAGGAAGCCCCGCAGCTGGGATTTGGGCACAGGTTGTCCCACAAGCTACACCTCCCCAGCTGGGGCCATTAAGCCTGCACTGGGAAGACAGCAAGTCCTTCTGGGCTTCCGGGAGGCCAAGGCCCTGGGAGCCCGGTGCGGGGGTCCAGCGGCACGGCGGCCCCCGCCCCCGCCTGCCCTCGGCGCTGCCTACCGTCCTCGTCGGTGCGCACCAGCACCGGGCTGCTCTCGGGGCCGGGGCCCACATCCGTGTGCGCCCGCACCCACACCCGGTACTCCGTCCACTTCTCCAGGCCCACCAGGTCCCAGCTGGAGTGCTCGCGGCCGATGCCGTCCACCACGTGCCGCTCGCGGTCCTCGCCGTCCACCGCCTCGTAGGCCACCGAGTACTGGGTGATAACGCCGTTGCGGCTGTCGGCTGGCGGTGGGACCCAACTTACCCGGACCATGGTGGAGCCCACGCTCACGCACGTCACCTTCTGGGGAGGGGCGGAGGGGGCTGGGGAAGACAAATGGGGGGAAGCAGGCAGATGGAGGGTGGGGGTCAGAGACATAGCGACCAGTCACAGAGGATGGGAAACTCACCCAGGCAGGCTACTCCCCAGGTGCGTCATGGCTATCCCAGGGCCCCTCCAGGCAGGCTACCACCGCCACTGCCGCCAGACAGCCCGGCTCCCTCTGGACCATAGGCTCTTCTCTCTCTCTCTCTCTCTCTCTCTCTCTCTCTCTCTGCCTCACACACACACACACACACACGCACACACAGCTCTAATACAGCACCTCACACACATACACTGTCTCACACACAACGCACAGGGCATCAGACACACACAAGCACGGGGCCACGCCACCCTCACTCCTGGTCACACCCACAACCACACACGGAGACCCTCCCCAGCTGCTGTGCTCACAGCTCTCGCTCTTCCCGGGACAAGTGACCTGATGGCTCTTCTGGTGCGAGGCTGCCTCGACAGGGTGTCTGCGGCTGAGCCACAGGAAACCGCAGAGACTGGAGGCCCCCAGGCAGTTTGAAGGGAAAGTGCCCATTGGAGGGGCTCTCACTCATCAGGCTCCTTGCGTGTCAGGAGGTGGGTCTGTGCCCTCCTCGTTCCCAGTGATGTTTCCGGCTCCTATTCCCACTGAGGACTCTGCTGCCATCACCTGGGCTTTCTCATCTCGAGTTCTGCCACCACCTCCTGCTCAGGTGACTCCAGCAGCCCCTCGATCCACTGGCTCCCAAGCCCCTCATCTTCAGAGCTTTCTCCTCCCCTGCGCTGCTGTGGTCCTGCCCCAGATGCTGCCACTCTCTCTAAAACTGTGGCCTCCAATACCCCCTTGCAGACCCTCAC
The DNA here is from genome assembly GCF_005190385.1 of Monodon monoceros. NCBI lineage: Eukaryota > Metazoa > Chordata > Mammalia > Artiodactyla > Monodontidae > Monodon > Monodon monoceros. Next base: position 145,552,178 of record NW_021703774.1, read on the forward strand.
CTCTTGGCCCAGCTCAGCTGCTCAGGGCCCCCAGCACTGCACCTGCTCTTCCCCCCCGGGGACCTCATCCATTGACCTACCTCCTTACTGCCCTCGATACTCAGCTTAGAACCTCACCACTCTTACCAACACCCCAAATTCCCCTCCCTCTCTGAGCTCCTGCCCAGCCCGTCCCAAGCTCTGAATGAACCCACCCCCCATCTCCTCCAAGGTGGCATGGGGGTGGGTAGAAAAAGCCACCAAGGCAGGTTGGCACTCTGTGAGCACCCCATGGCCTCCCCCGGGCCGTCCATGCTGCCGGCCGGTCTCTGCTCTCTGCCCGGCTCCCTCTGCCACTTAATACAAAGTACCTTCCACCTCCTCCACGCTCCTCAAACCTCTAGCTCCTGTTGCCTCCCTTCCTCTCAGCAAGTGACCCCATCTCCTACTTTGCAGAGTAAACCTTAGCCTCCCAACAGCAGCTCCTCCGTCCCTTGCTACCAAACCCACCAGCCTGCATCGGCTCCGAGTCTCCCCTTCCCTCCCCTGGGAAGGGAGAGGGGTGCCCTCCCGTCCAAGGCCAATCTCTCCCATCGCCCGTGCTCTGCCCTCTTCCCCACCCCGAGCCTCCAACCGTCTTTCTCTTTTCCATATTTTTTACTTCTCCTCGTTGACACATTCCCAACAGCATTTAAATACGCTCAAGATTTCCCCATCTTAAAAGACACATCCCATCCTCAGCCCCAGAGCTTCCCCCCACTGACTGCACCAGCTACAGTGTTCCCTCCCCCCAGCTAAGCTCTCTGTCTCTACTTCCTCACCCCTCATACACGCTTCGTGGAACTCCAGTCAGCTTCGGCCCCTCATGCCAGGTCCACCCTCCACATTGCTAGACCTAGAGGACACGCCTGCGTCCCTCTGGCCCTGATCACTCAGCAGCAGCATCTGGTCTCCTTCTTGAAACCCTCTTCTTCCAACCTCCAAGACTCCCCTCTCCTGGGTTTCCCCCCGTCTCTGGTCCTCCTTCCCACAGTCCACCTCCAGCCCCGGGCCAGGATCCCAGCAGCCTGCCAAGCATCATCACCTGGATGGCACACAGCATCCCGAGCCTGGGGGCCTGGGAACCATGTGCGCCCCTCGCACCTGCTTCTGTCCCGTTTCCCGTCCTAGGGAGCGGCACCGCTCTCCTCCCAAGTCTCCACACCACGTACAAGGCTTCACCCCACGTGTCCCTCTCTCTCAGTCCCCCACACCTAACCCATCCCCAAGTCTGGCCAGCGGCATCCCAGAGAGCTTTCAGATACACCCCATCACCTCACCTGAGCCGTCGTCTCTTGCCTAGGCTGACGCACAACCCCTTCACTGGTCTCCGGTGTCCTGTCGGGCTGGTCTGTGCGTTTGCACGCGGTAGGCAGGCAGCCCCCTCCTGCCTGTCCTCTGTCCCCGAGGCCCTGAATGCTGTGGTCTGGCGGCTGCTCCAGCCACATTGGCCAGTTGCTCGTCCCTGACCACAACCAAGTGCCTTCCTGCTTCTTGGTCTTTTGCACCTGCTGACCCCCTGCATGGGGCTTCTGTGTCGCCCAAGGAAGCCCTCCTCGACCCTTCAAATCAGATGAGGTTCCTGTCACCTCTCCGCTGTCTCCTCTGCAGCACTTTACACAAATATAATTAAAAGCTCATTTGGATAACTGTGGGCTTAATATCTGTCTTCCCCACTAGACTAGGACCGCCTTGGGCAGAGGCTGTGTCAGGGTTGTGCTGCTGGCCCTGCAGTGTGCATGGGCCCCTAACAGGAGCATGGCAGGTGCTTATGGAATGAACCTATGAACGTCGGGTCACACATGGCACATTCACACAGTCCCATGTGACATGGACAGCCTCAGAAGACCATCACATGTCATCACATGTGCTCACTGTCTCAATGCCATGATCCCAACCAGCCACACACACATGGCCCCGTTATCACATACAGCCTCACAGACAGTGGCCCACTGTGGCCACGTGACCAGACAGCCTGTGGGCTCACGGTCTGTCACTGGGACAGCTGCAGAGATCCCAGACACCCCAAGACACACTCGCTGGATCCCACATAGACCCGATCACAGTGACATACACGTTCAGGTGCTGCAGCTAGCTGCTCGAACGTGCACACACCCACGGCATCAGAGTCTCACTCACACAGGAACACAGGAACACACCGCGCCACAAAGTAGGCTCACACATGGCCTCACGGACAGTCCAACACACGGGTGGCCACACAGTCCCAACGCGGGTCACACGGTCTCATCTGTCCTGTGTGCAGCTGGCTCAGTGTGACTGCGTGGCTCACACAGATTCTCATGGAGGGGGGGCAAGAGGTAGGAATATGGGTAACAGGGAGATGAGATGTGGGGATATGGGGAGGGAAGACGCCCACCAAAGCTGGTCTGGGACACAGTGAGCACAGCGGTCCCTCCACTGAGGGTGGCCCAGGGGGCTAGTGTGACCAGCACAGACCGGGTGGGAAGAGGAGACGAATCAGAGACATAGAACTTACCTGGGCGGGGGGTGGGGCTGAGGGAGGGCAGGAGTCGGGCAGGGAGCAGCGAGGGCAGCAGCCGCCTGGATGCAGACTAGAGGGCACTTACCTGCCCCTCACTTGGGGTCCAGACTGAGCCCAGGGCCCAGCAGATCTGACCACCCACCTGGTCGAAGGGAAGGGGTATGTGTGTGTCCGTGTCCCGCCCAGCCGTAGCAGACAGTGGCCCCGGGAGACACTCACTGGATTGTGCTGTGCGAGCCTCAATGGTGGGGGTGAAGACGCCCACCCCCATCTCGGAGCGGGCAGCCAGCTGGAAGCGGTACAGGGTGTCGGGCTTCAGGTCCTCTACAGTGTAGGAGGACGTGGGGTCGAAGGTCACCTTGTGCTGGAAGAGCAAGGAGCACTCACCGACTGCCCTGACCTGAAAGGTCACTCAGAGGTCACCCCCAACATGGGCTGAAGCTGATCCCTGGGGACCCACCGTGGCTGCATGGCTGGCTCCCTGCCACGTGGCCACCTGGACAGCGCAAGGGCACCTCACCGACAACATGGCCATGGGAACACCAGGGACACGTGGCCCCAGGGAACCTTTGGGCTCTACTGGAGCCACGTGAGCCACAGAGCCTACGAGACCCAGGACAGACCTAGGACCTTTGTCCCTGGCACAGGGGTGACAAAGACTACAGAAGCACACAGGCCACGTGGGCCCCAGAGCCTCAAGGGGCTGTGCCCACACAACCACAGAAATCGAGAAGAGCCTGCCTGGGTGAGCCCATCACAGATCGCCAAGGACCAGGCAGAGCCCTGCTGCCTCTGGCCCTGCTGAGCGCTCACCTGCTGGCCCGCGTCCTCTGCCGCCCAGTACGCCAGCTCGTACTTGATGATCCGCTCCTGCGGAGGCAGCAGCCACGAGAGCTGGATCCTGGTGTCGGAGTCCGCGTCGGCCTGGAAGTCCGCGGGCTGGGCGGGCACTGCAACACCCCGTGCCCGGCGCCGTCAGCCTCGCCAGTCACCCCGAGGGCAGGGGCACCCAGGGGACGGAGGCAGGGGAAGTCAGGGTCTCACCCCCACGCCCACCCCGCCTTCCCCAGTGGCCGTGTGGGCGGACACGGGCCCCAAGCTCACGGCTGAGGGAGGAGGCGCCGCCCAGCCCTGCCCACCCCAAGTCTGCCCGGCCGGCCAGCGCCTACCTCCCTGCTGTGTCTTGACCTGGATGGGGGGGCTGGGGGGGCCGTCACCCACGGCGGTGAAGGCCAGCACGCGCAGGCTGTAGGTGATGCCGGGCAGCAGGCTGCCCACGGTGGTGAGGAGCCCGGCGTCCGTGTTGTGTTTGTGCCAGGCGCTCAGGGGGCGGCGGGAGTCGGGGGTGTAGTAGACACGGTAGCCCCGCACCAGGCCGTTGGGCTCCTCAGGCGGCTCCCACTGCACCAGCATGGTGCTGGCGCTCAGCATTCGCGCCTGCACGCGGCGCGGGGGGCTGGAGGGCGCCTGCTCCCCCGTGCGCGCCCGCACGGCCTCGCTGGGGGGCCCGCGCCCGATGCTGTTCACCGCCAGCACGCGGAAGGCGTACTCCGAGAAGGGGCTGAGGCCGCCGATGCTGTAGCGGGTGGTGGCCACGCCGTCCACCTCCTGGAAGGGGCCCTCTGCACCCGCTGGACGGTACTGGATGCCGTAGTAGGACACGGGCTCTGAGTTCCCAGAGTCCCAGGTCAGGGTGACACTGGTGGCAGTTGTCTCTGTCACCACAAGGTCAATCGGAGGCTTCGGCAGAGCTGGGGACAAAGTGGAAAGCTCAGGGCTTCCTGAGGTCATGACTCTAGAAGCCAACCCTGCCCTTGGGATTCATCCAACCGGAGTGTGGTTGAGCCCCACAGCCCACCCTGAAGAATGGCCTGGAAGGCCCTTGGTGACCTCTGAGTTCACTTAGTGGGGGCTGGTGGCCTTGGGTCATTCACTGTCTACCCAAGTCACTTCTAGGACTCCCTGGATCCTCACATCAGCCCTGGTAACTCATCTAACAAACAGACCCAGAGGGGGCCTGCCCGCGCCCCATGCAGATGGGAGGCACACAGGCTGGGGAGCAGAGATCTCTGCCTCTGCAGCATGTCTGGGCTCCTCCACTGGCAAGAATGTGTAACAGGGGCTGGGAGAGGGACTTCCTTAGGGAATGGCCCTGGATTTGAGAAAGAGTGACGGGCTACTGGCCCCACAGACCACGTGGCTTGGCTCAAACTGAAGGTGAGGTCCCAGGTCCACAACCAATCACTCAACAAATAATACTGAGTGCCGACCCTGTGCCAGGCACTGTGCTAGGGCTGAGGACACACTGTCACACGGTCACGTCCCTGCCTCGTGGGGTTTACACTCCAGCGTTAAGAGAGAAACGATCAGTGAGTTGATAATCATGGTTCTGGTATGGGTAAAGACAGCAGAAAGCAGGGTGCTGAGATGGAGAAAACTCCAGGGGTGTTCCTGGATGGGGTGATCGGGAAAAGATTCACAGAACTGAGACCTGGAGAGTGAGATGGAGCCAGCGACGGCAAGGGAGGGGTGCGGGCACGGCGAAACTGAGGACTGTCAGCCTGCTCGGTGCATGGCAGTGAGGATCCTGGTCTTTATCCTAAAAGCAGCCGGAAGCCACTGGAAGGTGCTTCTCCCTTTCTTTAAAGGGGGTAACGTGATCCTGCTTTTTTTACCTTTTGAAAAAGATGATTCCAGCTGCAGAATGGGGGTGTGTTGGAAGGGAGAGTGGAAGCAGGACACCCCAAGGAGTCTGCTCTACATGCGCCTGTCCCAGGGCTCCGGGCGGGGAGAACCCACCCTCCTTCTACTGTTTCCCATCCTTCTTGCCAGGAGGCTGGTAAAGCCGAGGGCCTGGTGCTATGTAGTGGTTAGAGTGGTGTGCGGTGGAATCAGACGCCCAGGGTTCAAGTCCCTGCTCCATCATTTACCTCCGTGTGACCCTGCACCTCAGTTTCCTAACTTAAAAAATAAAATTGGGACAATGAGAGCACCTATCTCCAAGCGTGACACCACCTGAACAAAATAATCTTTGCTTACTAACCAGCACAGCGTCTGCCCCCAGGGACCCAACACCAGTTAGCTATAAGGATTAAGATAATTTCTGACAGAAGCCCCTCCCTCCACCAACTAAGGGCCAGGAGGACCCCGAGGCCGGGCACCAGGAGAGCAACGACCCTCAGCCCTGCCTGTGCCTCGGCAGCCACACTCGCCTGCCACGTCCCCTGCTACAGGGAAGGCCACGGGCCACGGCAGGCACACCAGTGGCACTCACCTTTCACGGTGACCTGGGCCGTGGCCTCAATCATGCCCAGCGAGGAGATGGCCACGCAGGTGTAGTTGGCGGAGCGCACCACGTTGCTGAGCTCCAGCACGTTGCGGCCGACTGGCATCTCATCCTCCTTGGTGAGCTCCTCGGCCCCCATCATCCACTTCACATAAGGCATGGGTGCACCCACGGCGACGCACGTCAGGTTCACGCTGCCGCCCGGCATCACCTCCTGGCTGCTGGGAGGGATGGAGAAACGAGGAGCCACGCGGCGCACTGCGGGAGGAGGGAGAGAGGCACTCACAGCCGGGGCAGGACACGTGGGGGGATGCAAGCGCAGGGGCCCCTCATCCAGGAAGCCCCTCTCATCAGAGCCAAGCCCACCTCAGAGACAGGAGGGGCGGAGTCCCTGGGTCCCGGCTGACCACCTCCCACCCCGCTCTCAGGGACTGTCTGGAACACGAGAGATTCCACAACCAAGCTCCCATTGTACAGCCTAGGAAACTGAGGCCCAGGGTCACACAGGGATTCACTGCAAGGCCTTGTCAGGGCCACATCCCAGGTCGCCTTCCAGTGCCCGCCCCTACCTGCTCCTGACCCCCCAGGGGTCTCCAGAGGGGCTAGCTGGGGCACTAGTGAAAGAGATCCAGGCATCCCAGGGTGGAGGGTCCTCAGAGCATGAGTGGGGCAGGGCAGAGGGTCAGCCTGGAAGTGACACGGCCACCCTCTCTCGAGCCACTGCCTCCACCTCCAGACCACGGTCCCAGGGGAAGAGATGAGGGCAGTGGCATGACCACCTGCCAGGACCTCAGCCATGCTCAAGGCACAGTCTGAGAACCCAGGAGTAGGGGCGGCCTCCAGGAGGGACTGGGCAGGGGTTTGGGTTCGGGGCGGGCCAGGGACGTGGTCCGCGGGCAGGATGGGCATGACGATGGCAGTAACATGATGAGGGTGCCAAGCAGACGGCCTTCAGCACCAATGAATGAGGATCTCAAGGGGGAGGGTGGCTGTGCCTGGCCACGGCCTCCGGCCTTGGGCTCCCCGGGTCAGAAGCTGTTCTGAGCCTCTCAGTTCAAGGTGCAGCCAGGAACCCCCACCCCCCTGCCAAAGTCGCGAGCTCGGCACAGACTTTCGGAACATGCAGAGGGAGGGAAGGCAGGCAAGACCTAGCCGTGGGCAGGCATGCTTGGCATGCAGGCGGGGCATGCAGCTGGTGGGCAGAGGCTGGGGTGTGTCCTTCCTGGGCAGCCCTACACACGGGGCTGGAGAAGGCAGGCAGCGAGCCTAAGAGGCCAGAGGGGACCACTCCGAGTGTGGGTCTCTGAGGGCCCTTGCTGGGGAGCCCAGGCATGCGGAGGACCCATGGTGCTACATCGAGAGCACCTCTGCCACAAGTGCCAGACTGCTGCTCGCACGGCCCCAAAGCACAGAATCAGAGCTCGAAGTAACTGCAGATACCACCTGGCCCGACCTATGACCTCGCTACACAGGGGTCAGAGTGGCAGCCCACAGACCAGACGTCCAGCAGATCACCAGGTCCTGCTAATGCACCGCCTAAAATATCTTTCAAACGCTAATTTCTCCGCAAGTCCACAGGTGACTGCCACCTCCAAAGTCCAAGCCACCATCCTTCCCTGGATTCCTGTACCAGGTTCTCCTCTGCTCCTCCTGCCTTGCTGGCGCCCTCTGGGCCCCCGATCCCGTAACTGGCCCTCCACAAACAGCTGGCACAAATCCAAATCTGCTCATATCACCCCCATGTTAAAATCTCCCGCGTGGAGTTTTAAAGGACTCCTCAGCCCAGACTATACCTTCCTCAGCCCCTGCCTCGACTCCAAGGCCTCCAGACAGAACCGAAGCACTGCCAGTGCCCCAGCGGGCCGGGCATGACCACCACCAGGGGCTGGGTCTACTTCCCTCTGTGCCCCAGGCTCACTGGGCTCTCAGCGTGTCCCGTGGGTGTCTAGCGTTCTGCCTCCCCCTAGAATTGGCATCCTCATCTTAGGAGAACCATCTCAGCCCCCACTCTCGGTTCTTGGGGTATATGACCCAGATCTGGCTAACAAGAGCGAGCCTTCGGACTGCTGTGAAAACTATCAGACGAATGCCCAACCAAACCCTTCAAATATCTGGATCCAGGCCTGCCTGACACCAAGTCTGCTTCTACGTTTTTAGTTTTGTAAAGACAGAAGTTTTCTTGTTGCGATTAAGCTGACAGTAGTGGGCTTCTGTCAGCGGTCCTAAAGCTGGGAGTCTACACTGAATGACAACAGCACGTCACAGGTCTCTACCTGTGCTGCAGTGCTGTGCAGCAGGGAACAGGTGGATCCCGGGTACGTGGCTGGCAGGAAGCAGCCACGACAAAGAGCCTCCTTTGAGCACTCGCTGCAGATGGCACAAGGGTGAGGCTGGGAGGCACGCACATGGTGCAGGCACTCCCTGGGCTCTGGCACTGAGCCTGGGGGGCAGGCCACGGAGGAGAGGCAGGGCTGCCGGTGAAGGCACAGCCCTGCCTCGAGCAGAAAGGTACAGCAGTCTTGACTAAGTGAAGACTCTCCTCTCAGCCAGTGGCTGCCCCGCCTCCTCCTTGTTCATACGCATCCAAATGGGTTTGGGGGAAGGAGACCACTGTTGAGCACCTCCTATATGCTGCAGGTTTCCACACTGTGGATGCTAGCACCTCCCAGTTACAGACGGGGGGAACTGACTGAAGACTGACACTTCGGGGACGTGCCTGAGTTTATACACGTACTAGAGTAGGTCTGTGGGATGAAAAAGCTCGCGTCCCTTTGAGACCCGGCTCACAGGGCTGAAAAGAGAGACCTAGGAGGCTCCACGAAGAAGCTTCTGGGTCAGCCGAGGCTGCCAGGAGAAGACACTTTCCAGTTGACATGAGGATGGGCCTTGAGCCTGTGTCAGGTCACAGCTGCAAGCCTGACTGTGGTCAGTGGCAGAATCTTGGAACCTGATCAGGTCCCTGGACATAAGGACAAAGAGCCCCAGGAGAAGGAAGTAGGTCCTTGGCCGATAAACCTTGGGTCCCAAGCTAAGCAGTGCAGGAAACTGACTGGGCTTTAACTCAAATAGTCCCGGAGAACAGGGTTTTCTGTGCTACTGCCAGGAAACGGAGGCCCTTTGGGAACCAACATCGAGAAGAGTTTTTATTTTATTTATTTATTAATTTATTATTTATTTATTAATTTATTTATTGCGGTACGCAGGCCTCTCACTGCTGTGGCCTCTCCCGTTGCGGATGGAGCACAGGCTCCGGACACGCAGGCTCAGCGGCCATGGCTCAAGGGCCCACCCACTCGGCGGCATGTGGGATCTTCCTGGACTGGGGCACGAACCCGTGTCCCCTGCATCGGCAGGCAGACTCTCAACCGCTGCGCTACCAGGGAAGCCCTGTTTTTATTTTAATTTTCTCCCTCCTAGATGCTGGTGGAAGGGAGAAGCCCAGGGGCTAAGGTGAGTGAGAGGTCAGATGTGACCCTTGGGGTCATCCCTAGCACCACGCAAGGGCCTCAAGCCCAGGGACTCCTGGAAGGCACACCCTGCCAGGGTGCCACCCTTCATGCTTTCACAGGGATACACAGCCACACACGAGGAGCCTGGACGCAGTTTCCCACAGCTCAGACTCATCTTCCCCACAGTGTGAGGGAGGTCAGGGTAGGTCCACAGAGGGAGGGTGGGGGCAACAGAGGTGAGAGACTACCTCCTGGGACCCCGAGTGACCATGCGGGCCCGCACCTGGGACCTGCCTGGATGGCCACCCCCATCCCAAGATCCAGGGGTGGCTGGCGTCTCCCTGCAACAGTCCCACCGCCACTCCTCCCGCTGTCACAGACACAAGGCCTCCCAAAGGGGCAGGACTCGCCAGGGACTCGGTCTATTGACAGAAGCAACAGCAGGGAAGGAAAAACCAGAGCCGGGGAAAAATGCACTAGGGTCTAATCTTGAGCTCCAACAATGCCGGTCTATTACCGTTCCCTGGGCATCCTCAGAGCTGACATTCTATAGACAATTTCCAAAACAGGGTCTTGCCATTGCTGGATTATATTCCAGCTGTAACTTTTAAGTCTCATAATTGGAGCTGACAACCCGCTATGACAGGGCGGAGTGGCACCTGGAGGCATCAGCATTCAGTGGGGTGACAGCCTAACCGCGGGGGCAGGCAGCCCCGCAATCTGCATTTACTCACGGAAATTTCTCTGATGAAAATAACACAGCGTTCAGGAGGGGATAAGGGGCAGGATCCACTGTATCAAGATAAAATAACTCTTTAATAAATAACCTTGTGGCTGCCGCAGAGCAGTAATTAAATGCCGGCATACTCGGCACACAGTTTTAAGTAAAGCTGGAAAAATGTTAAGATGGAATTATCAGCGCCAAACAAATTACCAGCCAGGCAAATCCCCCTGGAATATTTAGAAACTCATTTATGCCTTCCCATTAAAGATTTGTGTACATGCTTATTTTTGGTGGGACCACAGACGGAGAGAAGAAGGGACAAGGGACTAGGAGGGTGGGGGAAGGGGTGCAGGGGTAGGCGGCTGCAGGCTGGGCTCTCTCTGCTGATGACTGTTTTCTGAACCGACCCGGCAGATCTGCCCGGTCAGCGAAATGGTGTAACTGAAATGCCCCAGAGCTCAGGAGTGCATATGGATGGATGCTCGGGGCTGATATCTGAGCCGAGGCCACAGCCCTCCTCCCGGCTGGCTCCCTCTCCCTCGCGGAGGAAACTCAAGCCGCAGAGAGAATGCAACAGGGGACCAGGTGGCCTGGGTCTGCTCCCTGGGGCTTAGCCCAAAGCCCAGGAGACAGGAGGACCTCCTCTGACCACTCAGACCATGTGACACAGGACCGCTAGCCCTTACTGCTGGTCCCAGGACTGGAGGAGGTAGAGGCCTGGCCCCGGGGGTGTGAGACTGCTCTGGAATGGGCTGCTGGAGTCTCTAAGAAGCGCTCCCCAAACTGCGGCTGGGCCAGGGCCTCTTGCAGGCTCCCACGTGGGCCTCCCTAAATGGAAGTTGACCGTTCAGTCAGGTGTGAGCTCCTGCTCTGAATGCCCAGCACCCAGCATGGGGCTGAGGAAGTGCCAGCTGTCTGGGGGGCTTGGGCAGAGAGAAGGGCCTGGGGCAGGTGGGAAGACCCTCATTTGGATCTGATTAGAGACGGAAAAGACAAGTCCCTGGGGGACTTCCTCAGTGAGCCAAGATGGCGCCCCCCCACCCAGCGCCCCGGACCCTAAACTCAGTAGGCAGAGCAGGGCTGTTGCCCATCCAGCCTGGGAGAGGGGCTCAAGGACAGCACAGACTCTGTAGGACTTTCGCCCTGTGCTGCAGGATCTTGAGGGGTGAGCTCATTCTCCATTAGCCTTTGCCCTTCGTCTTCCCAGCGGTTTCGACTGAGCTTGGACAAACGTGGATTTTAGGTGAGGGGGACTGTAGAAGGCTCCACAGGTATGTGTAAAGCCCTACAGCTCTTACTGCTCCCACAACCACTCCTGAGCTCCACCTGGAGCAGAGAGCTGGCCTGGCCTGGGCACAAAGGCAGGGACCAGTCTCGTGCCATGCACCATGCCCACCTGACCTCCCCAGCAGGGGAGCCCAGCTAAGGGGACATGCAGACACGTGGGGTGTCAGGGACCCAAGCAGCAGAAACATGCGGGGCAGGGGGGCCTGCCCACCCACCACTGGTCCTGCCCGCCTGCCGCCCAAACAGTGGAGCGCAGAGCCCAATGGGCGGGCAGGCCTGACTGGGGCCTGAGGAGCTGACCGAGCCCGCCGTTCCCTACGGACGGGAGCATCCCGTCGATGGGCGAACTGTAGATGGATAAGAAGTGAAAAGGACCAACCTTCTCGCTGATCTGAGAGATGAGAGTTTGGGTTGATGGCAGAGTGCGATGAGGATGAGGAGGAAATAAAAAAAGACAAGGAGAAACACAGAGAGTAAAAACAGGCCAACCTTCATCTGCCCACACAGCACGGAAACGAGACAAGACTCTCGTGCCCCACGCACACGCATGTGCCCGCAGGTGCGCGCGGACCACGCCGCTCACAAAAGACTCAGGACTCATGGAGGACACGGCGGACAGGGCTGCGTCCCGCTGGCAGGCACTAGGTGCCAAGGGTGGGACAGGGAGGGGCGGGAGCGGGGCACAGGCAGGCCCCCATGCCTCACGCACACCTCAAGGCTCGGACAGACCCAGTGAGCTGGGTTCTGGGGTCAGGGCCCACCCAGCCCACAAACCCACCAAGGCGCACGGGCCACTAGAACCCCGCCACCTTGAGGCAGCCCCACGCTGTGTGGCACCAGAGCGTGAACAGCTGGTCTGGGAGCCTGTAGGGAGAAAGGCCGTGGAGCCATCGCCCTGCTTAGAGACAGCTGTGGCCCAGCGGCCAGGTCCCTGCAGAGAAGGGGGAAGGGTGGGGGCAGGTAGGCCAGGCTCTGCGGGAGGCGTGGCTCCTCCCCGGTGCCTGGCAGCTGTGTGTCCTAAGAGCTGGAGGAGAGAGACGCTGTGGATGGAAGGAGTGAGTCAGTCACTGGGGGAGGGAGTCGGACGGAGAGAGGTTGGTCCACCCAGCAGGCGTGGGCCGACTAGACTGTGGGTGGAGCTGCAGGCAATTGTGAGCAAAGTCAGACGAAACTGGGTGATGAAGGCCCAACACTGCTATCCCCACAGCGGGAGCAGCTCCGGACTGTGTGCCCGGCACTGGGCCAGGAGCATTACATGCACGGTCCCATGAAATGCAGCAACTTAAGGTCTCAGAGAGACAATGGGAACCCCAAGTCTGGGGGACAGAGGGACGTGAGGTGGACACTGAAGCCAAATCCGAGGAGGAGACACGGCCTCAGGCCCCGTGGGCACGGCAGACGGCAGTCAGAGACGGATGGAGACGACAGCCAGCGCGAGGCTGTCCATCCAGAGCAGTGTTTCTTCACGGCAGGGGGAGGAGGATTCCCCCAAGCGACACTGGGCAAGCTCTGGAGACACTGTGAGTTGTGACAAGGGGGTGCTACGGGCACCTAGTGGGTCAGTAAACATCCCACAACGCCCAGGACAGCCCCACACAGCTAAGGGTTACTGGGCCCCAAATGTCAATGGAGCTGGAATCCACACTGAACCGGATGCTGAGGTTCCTGATGGCTGGAGCCCAGTGGGGGCCTCCCAGTGGCTGCCACTTGGCTGGGAGGCAGCGGGGCACAGGCCAGTGGGCAGGCCAGCACTGGGGGCTTCTCCATGCATGGACCACCCACAAGCAGGGTTCAGGATACAGAATTCGTGGCCAGCACCGCAGAGGCTGTGCCAGAGGGGCTGGGGTTGATGGGCCCTCAGCACTGCTGGGGGCAGAAAGCAGGGGCTTTACCAGGACCGTGATGAGGAGGGGGTGGACCCTAGAGGCCAGGGTCCTAGAAGCAGGGCTTTCTAGGTGTCTAGAAGTCCACAGTAAGGCCTGTCCTGGGGCTACAGGGCAAACTGCTCTCTGCAAAGCAGGGCAGGCACAGATTCAGGTGGGGCCTGGTTATGAGGCAGGTCCTAGGGACAGACTTAGAACAGGCCCTTAGACACCAGGGCCCACAGGAATGTGTGTGTGTGTGCATGTGTCAGAGAGAGGGAGAGACAAGGCAAGTGGGGTTGGGACACCCTATTTCAGAATCCCTAGCAAGTGGGGCTAGAACTAAAGGAACCCCTACATTCCCTGCCCAAAAGGCCTGTGGAAATGGGCCCAGGAAGGCAGTTCAGGAAGACCTGGTGGAAGGCGGGATGGGCCAGAGTCCTGCCTGAGCTCACCACGTGTAGACAGTGGGGTCCCCACAGAGAAGGGTAAGAGGGGCTGCAGGTAAGAGCCTCCTGGTCGGTGCCTGAGCCACCAGCTACAGCAGCAGCCGAGCTCAGCTCATCCAAAGAGACCCACTGTCCTGCCTCAGGGCTAAGGCTGGTGTGATGGTGACTTTGGAGAACTCTGCCCAGCCAAGACGACGATGCCCAGTCCATCCACCTTGGGTCTGGGCCTTCTCCTGCCTCAGGACGGCCTCTGCACCTCTGCCCCAGGAAACGTGCCCATCTGGCCGCACCCGTGCAGCTTGCTTGGCATACACAGCGGCTCTGCCGCGCCTCTCCTCTCCCTGGTGCAGCCACACGCAGTGAAGGACTTTGTTGCCGAGGCCCGGAGCCTCCACATTCTCGAGGTTATGGTCTTTTGGAAGAAGTGCTTGGTCAGGCCCACACAGCAGGGGTAGTGGTCCGGGTGGGAGGAGGCAGGTCTTTGAGGAGGGTTGATCCAGCTGCTCCTCTCAGAGGGGACGCATCAGGGCCCTGTGCACTGGTCAGAAGCTCTGCCTGAAGCAGGGTGGGGGAAGGCTGTGCAATTTACAACACTCATCTTGGCCATTTGGGTGGCTTGCACGCTCCTGGCCTCCATGCCCTGATGCTGCTCCTTAAGACAGGCCCTGGGTCAGCTCAGGGGAGCCTCGAAGAGCAGAAGAGCTGCGAAGGGGACCAGTGGGGACCTCCCGTCCCATGCCCCTAATTCCAATGAGGCATCAACCAGTCTCTGAAGCACAATTTGCCCATCACCTGTGGCCTCTCGGGATCTTGTGCCCTGACACATCACAGCCCCTCAATAAGCACGTGGGTTGATGGCTTAATTCTCTCTGCCCTGTCTGACCACGTGGCCCCGAAGAGTGGGACAGGCCACTGCCATTGCCGTGCCCCAGGCTTGGCCCTGGGCGGACAGGCAGACGACACCCTTTGCGAAGCTGCAGTATGCACTTAGCATGATGAAATCATCACTGCAAGGAAACTGCATCCACTTTCCTTTACAAATCCCCGGAGTGGAGACGGTTTCACTTTTAATGATGCCCATCTGTGCAGGAGGGTTAAGTGGGGGGGGATGGCAGGGGTAGGAGGGGCGCCTAGCCCCTCCTGGACACCGTGCACACAAAACCCAGTGTTCTCAGGAAGGGGTAGGTGGCCAGCTTTGGTTCCCCTGGGGCTGTGAGCATAACAGACTGAACAGGCCAAAAACAGTCCCCAGACCCTCTCTGCTGGGTACCCGGACTTGCAAAAGTGTGGGATCCACGAAGTCCCAGCAAGGAACACCTAAAACACACTAGATGCTCACCTGTAGGGGCTCAAAGCTGCCTTGGCCTGACCCCCTACACAGGGTCCTGGCTGATGACAAAGCACAGCTGGCTCCTCCTCCAGGAAGGCCCCAAGCAAACCTGGTCAGAAGGCAAGTACACCTGGCCCGGAGCCCACCCTGCTGGGGTGGGCAGGACACACTCAAGGAAGACCAGGCAGGTGTGTACACGTTCACACACACACGTGTGCCTGCTCTCTCTCTCTCTCTCACACACACACACACACACGCACACACATGCACGTCTGCTCGGAAGGCTCTAGACTCCCACGGGGCTCTGGGCCCATGAGGCAGGACCTACAAGAGATACAAATGCTCCCAAGAGTGTCTGTTTCCCAAAGGGCCTGCGGGAGGAAGGCAAAGTCGGGGCGGATGTTAGGAGCTTGCCCAGTGGGAGCTGCTGCTGCTACGGCTGCTGCAGAAAGAGGTGGAAAGGAGGAGAGACTGGGCCCACGGCAGCCCGCTAAGTCCACACCAAGGCTCGGGGCAGCAAGCCCGGCGAGGGCAGCTCAGCTCCGTAGAATCAGGGCTGGGCACCGCCTGAGTCCTTACCTCGCACATACAGGTTGGCGGGGGCCGAGTAGCGTGTGCCTGCGGAGTTGGTCGCCACACACTCGTACTTGCCTTGGTCCGACTCCTCGCTGCTCTCAATCTGCAAGGCACCTGTGGGGACACAAAGACAACGGTCAAGCCTGCGACCCGAGGAGGGGTCTCGACAGCATCTGAGGCTTGTGTTGACCAGATGTTGCAGACATCAGGGCCACACCCCGGCACTAGTGCTGCCTCCGGGAAGCTCTCCCTGACAAGCCCGGAGGCCTCCTGGCTGGAATGGAGGGTCGTGCTGTGGAGCACAATCCCGCCCCACGCGCGGTCCAGCTGGGCCTGCTGGCTCGCCCAGGGGCTCCACCCCATCCCCCATCTCTACTGAGTGTCTGCCATACTCTGGCTGGTACTGGAGCCTGTTTGCCAATGAGCATCCCCATCAGAGCACTGTGGAGCCAGGCGTGGGTGGGACAGCCTGTAGACCGGCTGGCCTGGGACCTCTAAGCGTGCAATGCCCTCCTCGGCAAGACCTGAGACTCTGCCGCCCACCAGAACCCACAGGAAAGAAGGGGTGGCCCTGGGGGCCCGGTGCCCAGCAGCCTTTGCTCCCAGCACCCCCCGTCCCCCCCTCCCCCCCATCAGCCCCACCCATTCCAGCTCCTCTCCTCAGCCTGGTCCTGCTAAAGTGCTTCGACCCACCACGGCTCCTGCATAATTCAGGAGGCTAATGGAGGATGCAGCTCGCACTCGGGCCAGCGCCCTGAAGGGCTGCTTTGGCCACAGACGGACAGACAGGAGCCGGGACTGGGGATGCCGCTGAAAAGGACGCTCACAGAGGGTGGAGGAAAGGGCTGGGGCCAGTCCTGGCAGGTCCAGGCCAGGGAGGCCGAGGTGAAGGCGGGGTGGGAGAAGGGGGTGAAACCGGCCGACATGGCCACCTCCAGCCCTGGCAGTAAACGCCTGAGAACTCTGCTGGTGAGAGCACACCAGGCAAACCGTCTGTGACAGGGAACATCCCGAGGGACCAGCAATGCCCGCTCCCTGGAACAAGCCGACGGACAATCACACCCACACAGGACGGTCCAATGGACAGTTAACAACCCCACAGGACACAGCCTGACAAAAACCACTGCCCGCACAGACCTACCCCTCCCAGAGCCCAGGCCAGCTGACAGTCACGCCCACTCAGGACACACACAGAACTGCCTGACCCCACCTGACCTGACCTGACCAGAGCCACTAGAAGAGTTCCAGGCCACGCTCTCATGGCTCAGGCCCCAGGGGAAGGGCCACTGCGTCTGAGCTACAGCCCCTTCACCACCCGACACCCCTCTTCCACCACCCAGACCTGGGGCAGCAGGAGGGGCGTGAACATCCAAGGGGCTAGGAGCTGGAGGTGGGGAGAGGGGTGCCCAGGCTGGGCCCTGATACTAAGGGAAAATGGGCTGGCCTGCTCTGTGGTCCTGGGCAGCCCTCCCCACCAGCATCAGGGAGTGTGAGGGCCCAGGGCCTGTGCCAAATACCCATCTCCTGCGAGAACAGCCCCGATGGGCACTCAACGGGTCATGTTTATGGGATGGATGGACGTTGTCACAGAAAATGTTCATTCAAGCAGGTGGGGCTCAGGGCCCTGGCCAGAGGGAGGGGGGGCTATATCAAGGTCAGCTCAGCTGGGGGTAGCGGGAGTCCTGGCTGGTGCCACAGGCAGGAACAGGGAGTGGTACCTGGGTGGGATCCCTGCTGGGGGAGGAGGCTCCCCTGCACTGAGAGCCAGGACTGGTCAAGGGACCCAACACAGACCCTGAGCCTACTGCACACAGAAACCCCCAACTCTGGAACCAAGACCAAGACCCAGCAGCGGGGGCACTGACGAGTCAGCACAGGCTGAGAGGATGGGCGGGGGGATCCGGAGGCTGAGTCCTGTCCTCAGCGGGTGATGGACAAGATGCACCACAGGGGAGCAGCTGCTCCACCCAGCCACATCTTCTGTTCCAAGAGCAGCCTGGCCCTAAACTCTGAGGGTCTAGATGCGCCCAAGAATACTGAATAAAAGCATCATGGAAGCAATCATTTTACAGGGTGCCTGCTCTGGGCCAGACACTGCCCAAATCCTCTTCCTCTCCTCTAATCCTCACGACCCCATGAGGGAGGTGGGGCCCTGGCCCTGACTTAAGAGGAAACAGACTTCTGAGAGACAAATTGAGTTTTTAAAGGAGTTGAGGTGAGTCAAACTCGAACCGGACCTTTGAGTACAGTCCGGGCTTGGAATCGCAGAATGTAGGGTCCTGCTGCATGAAAGCAGCTGGGGCCGATAGGTCAGGGGATCAGGCTACCTAGGATCCTATTTATTTCTGGTGTCATCCCAGCCTCTACATTAAAGTCTTAACTGTGCGTCCCTCCTAGCGTTTGCTGGGCTGGGGGATTTACAGGGGGATCCTCATTCTACTACAGGGCTGGGATGTTAACGGGGAAGTTAGTAATAATTGAGGGCCCAAGACAAAGAAGGTTCTCAAGAGGGAAGGCAAGGCTTGGTCATGCGCCCCCACCTCATGGGAAGACTTTCTGTCTCTGGCCAGCCTTGAGGACCAGGGCCTGGCTTCCCTGCAGGAGTCAACAGAGCCCCTTCTGTGCGGCTGGCCTAGAAGGCCTGGGCAGTTGGGCTTCCAGCCCCAAAACAGGGATGAGCCGAGTATCTCCACAATCCAGACTTGCAATGGATGAGTCACAGGAGGGGATGGCTGAGAGTGGATGTGTGTGGTGGCCGGTGGTGCTGAAGGGGCTGGAGCTGGAGATGAGGAGGCTGGAGAGGTCGGGATGGGGATGCGGGAGGTGACGGACGGGACTGGACGGGATGGAGTGGTGGTGACGGCAGTGGCGGCGGCGAGGCGTGGTGTGGCGAGATGCACGGACAGCATTCTTACCTCTGATTGGTGAACCACCTGGCGAGGTAATTTGAATGCAAATAAGATCAGAGAGAAGCATTAGTACAAAAGGAAGGAAAGCCAAATCAGATAAAATAAAACCTGAGAGAGGGCCTTAAATATACAGAGAAGTTGAGGCGTGGCTTAGGTGTGAGCAAGCACCAGGCTGCGTGTAGGCAAAGCTGTGTTCCCCAGGTCGCCGGCACGGCTCTGGGGAGGGGGAGGCTGAGGCTGGGCCAGCAGGGCTGGGGGTGCCAGGAATCAGGGTGGTGAGTCAGGGCTCCTGCAGACTCCACCGGCTGAGCTCAGTGGAAGGTCAAGGTGAAGAGAAGAGGCGATAACCCCACCCTGCAGGGCTCTCCAGATTCCACAGGTGAGTAGGATTTCAAAACAGAGCACTTACCCAAAGCAGGGCATTTAAGCAGACCAAAGAAAGGGCTAAAGGGAGAGCTCACCTCAGGCTATCACCAGACCAGCCCTCCACAAACACACACACCAGCCCCCTACTCACCACCCGGTGGCAGACCCCTGTAAAGCCACCCGACCTTGCTAAAGACCTTGCTAAAACCCGACTGATGGCACAGTCCTCCCACCTGATTGGTGAGAGCCAGGGGCCATTCCCCGCCCCCGCCCCTTGCCTGTTCATTGCCTTGTAACCCTGGGAATCAGCAGCCTCTAGGCTGCTCACCCTGCAAATGCCTATTGTGGGGCAATTATGAGGTCTGGACACGCTCCCTTCCCAACAGGGACCCCCTCTTCTACCACTGCCCCATCCGGAGCAGTGAGGGGCCTGTGGGCAGGCCCAGGTCAGCCCCGTCCACCCTGCCCTTCTCTGCCCACTTCCGGGGAGGAAAGTGTGCAGGGAGACAAACACTGGTTACTACCTCATTGAACCTGAAGACACCCACTTAGGAGGAATTATCCACCTGAGCAAGAATGAGGAAACAGAGGCTGAGGAACATTAAGTGCCTCACACAGCTTATGAGGTGGCAGGAACTAACCAGGTCTGGCTCACAGCCTTCCCACTGGACACAGAGGCTGGAGACAAGGCCAAGGCAGCTGCTGGGACCTGGGCTGTGTGCAAGGCACGCAGAGGCTGTCCAGGAAGAACCATCATCACCGTGATCCTCCAAGCGTGGTCCACGGATCTTCAGTGTCCCCAGAGGCCCCCTTCGGGGGGTCCGCAAGGTCAAAGCCATTTTCATAATACTGAGAAGCTTTTTGCCTTTTCCACCCTTGTTCGCTCATGAACATACAGTGGAGTCTCCCAGAGGCTTCAGGACATGTGATAGCACAACAGACCAAAAGCAGAAGCAGGTATGAGAATCCAGCTGTCTTCTATTAAACCCCAAATTAAAGAGATTTGTAAAAGTGTAAAACAGGGGCACTCTTCTCACTAAATGCTTTTGTTTCACGAAATATGATTATTTTCCATTAAAAAATATTGTTTACGTTAACATGTAATGGGACTTTTAATTATTTTAAAGTGGATTAATAAATATTTAAAATCTTCTCAGTCTTAACATCTAATCTGGCAAATACTGATAAATAAAACCCACACAAACAAAAGCTCTTGGAGGTCCTCTGATATTTACAATCAGGGGTCCCGAGACCAAAAAGTCCACACGGCTGATCAACTCCTACAGTCCAGGCCTGACCTGGGATGGGGAGGGGAACTGGGAGAGGGAGGGGTGGCAGCGTAGATGCTCCAGGACTGGGACACCCTAGCTTCCGGCCTCAGCTCTTCCGAAACCTAGCCTGTTGTGTGACAAGTCTCTGGGCCTCTCCGAAAAGTCGTTTCCCCACCAAACGGAAAGAATCTGCCTTTTCGATTTCCCGAGATGGGTGTGGGAGACTGGAGGGTCCCCCGGATCTCACATTGCCCCTGAGGGGTGCCAGTGTGTTCAGACAAGAGGGACCATCACCGAGAGCGGCCCTCCTGGCAGACCGGCTGATGGTGGGACGGAGGAGGGGCTGCAGCCCTCAGGCCCACCGCAGAGTCCCATCCGCTGGGACAGCGGGCCTCTTCCCGCACCCGATGCCGGCATTCCGGCTCAGGTGTCAGGGTGAGCAGTGGACAGGGTGGGCAAGTGGTCCTCCAGGGTAACGGGGATGGCGGCGTGCACACGCAGGCGCTGGGAGGAGCGGAGCACAGGCAGTGTCCCGCAGGGGCCCGTCCAGGCTTGGCAGAGTGCAGGGCCAACAGCAGTGGCTTGGAGCCCCACTTGGAGGTCAGCCCCCTCGCTGCTCCAGTGATGCTGCCCGCTCCTGACTTCCACTCTCCCTGAGCTTGTGCCCATTCCTCCAGGGCCCACACCAGGCCTCAAGTTAAAATCCTCCAAGAGGCTCAGGCTGTGGCGGCAGGTGACATCACTTCGGAGAAGAAGGCGCCTGTTGAGCAGAATTCGTGCCTGGGCCGCGCACGCCGCCAGCTGCCCTCCTCTCCAGCTCTTCACGCCCTGGTGACACGTGCTGGGGCTCGGCCCGCAGATGCCTGAGGAGTTCTGGGTACTGGTCAGGGCGGGCCTGAGGTCCGGAGAGGACGAGACTATGGCGCTCTGGGGCCCTAGCAGGGTCCAGCTGCTCCCCAGGCTCCAGGTTAGTCAGATGTGACAGAAGCCCCCTGGATGCCGTCCCGGGGGAGCTCCCCGGCCTCGGATCTCCACGTGACCCGGGGTGGGTGACTCCCTAACTCAGCTGTAAAGTAGGCATGATAATCACAAACTGTCCTACTTCTCAGGGTTGCAGGAGAATCAAGTGCAACCAAAGGCAGGAAAGCACTTTGTAAACTGTTGGTGATGCGTTAACCGTGGGGCCCCTGTAAAAGCTGAGCGCTCAGGGGCCCGATTCCACTCCAACAGGCATGTCAGATGTGCGTGGCACAGCCCCAGCACACTTCTCAATGGTACAGGACAGGGGCAGCTGCTATTGGGTCAAGGGTCAGGGCCCGGGGTCAGGCAGTGATGGAGACAGTCCTGTCAGTTATTGCGGAGGTGGGATGACTGAGGCCCCTCAGGTGCCATCCCAGGAGTTGGACGCTGGGCCCACTACCCTTAGGTTACAGCTTCCAGGAGGCAGGAAAGGTCAAACAAGAAAGCAGGGGGAATGAATGTTAGTCTGAAAGGACAGGGCCCAAAGGTCACGTTCAGGAAATCATTCATCCTAAGGGCTCAGAGATGCCTGTCCTACGGCGGGGCTTGTGCTGGCCACTTGCGGGGACCTCACAGACGGGAGCCAATCCCAGGCCCTCCCTGCAGAGTGCCCAGCCGAAGTGAGCAGAGCTGGAGCCAGACGGTGACAACACAAAGCAGGGTGAGTCCTGAAGGAGCAGGTCTCAGGCAGAGAAGGGGAGCTTCACGTTCCAGTGAACGTGAGCAGAGGGCGAGGATGTGGTCGGGGGCTCAGTGCAAGTCGGGGAGTGGCCGGAGCTACGAAGAGCCCCATTCATGGAACCCTCATCACACGCCAGTTGACTACAGCTCTCACTGCCTTTGTCTCACTTAATCCTCACTGTAACTCTTTTCTAAAGAGGAGAAAACTGAAGCTCAAAGTTAAATAACCTTAGCGAGGCCAAAGAGCTAGTGAGTGTAGCCGGGACCTGGTGAGACGAGCTGGGGGAGATGGCAGCGGGGGATGAGATGAACCGGAGATGGGAGCTGGGGGGGGCGAGAAGGGCTCTGGGTGCCTTGTTCAGGAGTGTGCACCTGACCATGGAGGCAATGAGACGCCGCTGGGCTTGTCAGAGCACAGAGGGCGCGGGCAGAAAACTCCGCCAGTGCTGCGGGATGGATTCAAGGGGAGAGTCTGGAGGCAGGGAGAGCAGTGTTTGGTGACCTGGGATACGGCCAAGGCAGCAGAAGGAGGAAAGGGGACCAACTGAGAAGCATGTGGGTGACAAATCAAGAGGGTTTGGCGGTTCCTTACATGGAGTAGGAGTTGCAGTGTGTCCTAGGTTTCAGGTTAGAGGGGCTGCCACTCAACAGAGAGAGGGTCAGGGGGAGAAGGGCACCGCTGTTTGGCAAGGAAGTTACCACCCTTCACAGTCAGGGTGACACCCAGAAGGCAGATGGGTGTTTTAGTCTAGAACTCCAGCAAGACGTCTGGGTTAGACAGAACTGGGAATCTCAGGAGTGGAGGTAAATGGTACCTGAAGCTATAAGGGTGGGCGAGCTGGCGTGGGAACGGCTGTGTCTATGGGACAAGAGCAGGGTTCACAGGCTCCCCGGCTGGAGGGACGAGCAGGAGGGGCTGCTGGGCAGACAGAGAAGGGGCACTCGGAGAAGTAAGAGGAAAGCCAGGGAGACAGAGGAGAGAGTGGCTAAGAGGGAGGGAGGGTGCTGGCGGCTGCTGAGAGGCTGAGGAGGCCGGCGAGCAGCATCCAGTGGAGTCCTGGGCGGGAGCTGACTCACAGGGCCGTGAATGGGTGCCACCGGGCCCGGCACACAGCAAGCACTACATAAATACTTAACGAAAGAACATGCGAGACAGCGTGCCTTCCCAGAACTGCTGCCACAGTCAGCGCCGTTCCGGGCAGAGGCCAGGCCTGCGGGGAGGACCATCTGGCTGCTTGGGGAGCCTGCCTGGGGGCTGCGGGGAAACGCAGAGGAGCTGAACCATGGCGGTCACCGTGCCGCGCTGGGCAGTGGCCGCAAACGCTGGTGGACCGTTTCCTGCCTTGATTATAGCTGTTTTAATTAACTGCGCTACAGCTGCCTCCATCTTGTTGAGTTCAAAATTAAATTAAATGAGCTAACACTTCACAGGCTGTCTCAAGTGGCCGTGGCCGGGGCCAGAATCCTGCCCCTGCTGGGTGGCTTATCCCTCACTCCTCCCCTGGGCACCACAGGGGTGCCCACCTGGCAGAAGTTGGTGAGGAGGGGCTGGCAGCCCAGGAGTGGCGGGGCACCTCTGCAGCCTGCAGGGCCCTGAAAGGGGCACAGTCATGTCCTCCTTTGCGGTGTCGACACCGTAGGTGATGGGCAGCGGGGGCTCTGGCTGGTGCTGCCCGAGCCATCCTGCCTGAGCCCGCCACCCCACAGCTAGCAGGAGGGCTCCTGGACCAAGGTCTATCAGGGCAGCCCATGCTGGCAGGAGGCGCAGAATTGCAGCTAAGCGGATTCCAAGGCTCCTCTCCCGCCTGCTCTGTTCCCACAAAAACTGAATCAATTATCCTGGCGGGAGCCTCGCAGGCAGATCGATCGACGGGGCGACACCTCCTGCCCGGTCAAGGCGGCATCCTTGCTCGCGGGGCTCCAAGCTGGCTCGACTGAGACATCCAGAGGAGACAGGTGGCCCTGGTGGCCGAGGGATGGCAGCACATCCCCCTGGCTCCAAGCCTCTGAGGTCCAGCCTTTTGAAGCCTGATGAACCAGGCATCTTTGGCCTCTTTCCCTGCCGTCTGAAGTAGCAAAGAGAAGCATCACCCAGGCCCCCCTCAGGCCAGGCTCCAGGGAAGGTGAAGGATGAGCACCCACGGAGCACCTTCGCAGAGCCCAACGCCAGGCTGGGAACAACACTCGTGCCTCAAGGAGCAGAGCTGGACTGAAGTCTGGAGTCTGACAATCCCGGGAAGGTGAAAGAATCACAGCTGACCAGCCCTCGCTGCCAAGCTTTCTTCCTGGGTGGGCCAGGTGGGCCTATAGCAGGATCTGGCCCGTCCACTGGGCGCCCTCTGCTCAGCCCCAGGCTGAGGCCTCCCATGGCTCCCAGGCACCCAGGCCCAAGAGGGGAGGCTGCGCTGGGTTCCGGCCCCTTGACCCTCGCCCTCTGCTCACCTGAACGCAGCTGCTTGATGCGGCCGTTGCTCGTGGCGGGGTCCACAGGGAGGAAGTCCTTGAACCAAGAGATCTCAGGGTCTGGATTCCCACCTGCTGCACACAGCATGGTGGCCGTGCGGGCCTTCTCCACCACCTTCAGCTGAGGCCCCATGTCAATGGAGGGGAAGCCGGGGGGCAGCTGTTCCTCTGCAGGTGAAGAGCAGACGTGCACGTTAGGGCTGGCACTGCCTGCCCACGAGGACCACCCCAAGACTCCCAGGGTGGCTGGGATCGACTTATCTCTGCCCTGACTTCTAAGCATGAAGCCTGCCCTGGCATGAGGAACCAGAGTCCCGAGCCCCACTGCCCAGCCCTGCCCTTCACAGGGCCAGGGAGCTGCCGTGGGGCCCACCCTGCCCTGTCAGGAAGTCTCCGGGTCTGAGAAGCAATGCCTCGGACTGCAGACATGAGCACTTATCTCTCTGGGGCCTGGGAAAATGAGGATTGAGGCTCTACTGGCCACAGCAGAAAGTGCTCCACGGATGCTGGGCTGTAGGGGGCCCAGGGCTCACACAGTGGCATCAACAGCCACAGCTCAACCCAAAGGCGCCCCGTGCTGTTCAGCCCCCACTCCCTCTCCTGCACGTGCAGTGTCCCCTCCACTGCCTGTATCCAGCCTTCAGCTCCACCACGTGGCAGAGCCCCACGTCATAGCCTGGGTTCTGGCCCCGACTCTGGGCGCCCTCTGCCCTACCAATGACCCACCTTCGACCCCCGGTCCTGACCCTGACCCTCCTCCCTCGCTCAGTCCTGACCCTGGAAGCCACGGTCAGGCCTGGGGACCATGTCTGAGCACGTGGAGGCTAAAGAGATAAAAACGCCCTGTGAGGATACCAAAAGTTGATGAGGGGGGCAAAACTCCACGGTTGCCTTCTCCCGGCTTGCCAGGGGGTGAGGGCTCACTTCCATGAGCGCAACAGGCATGGGCCACAGCAGCACACCCCTACTCACGTGGACTCGTGCATCAGCCCTGAGGGGCCAGGGATGGGGCAAGGCTGCCCACTCTGCACCCCTGGGATCACACACTGGGCCGGTAGCACAGGCTCTGGATGAGTACAGACCAAGTGGAGCTCCCACCTCCATCACTCACTAGCTCTGTGACCTGGGAGTGTTACTAATCCTCTCCCTTTATCCATTTTTACCTATAAACAGGGTTCAAATGCCCTCCTTGTAGAGCCGTTGTGAAGACTACATGCAATGATACACATAAGGTGCTGAAGAGTGCCTGACAAAGAATCCGAACCCAATGACTATTGGTTGACGTTATTATTATAACTAGCAAGGACTGGGCCACTGGGGGCAGACAGGTACCAAGACTTGGGCCTGGGGCCCCCTCTCCCGTCCTGGGCTGGCGAGAGGCGCTCCCTTCCAGGAGCAAGCCACAGAGTGAGCGTGAGAAGTTGGCAAAGCCTCTCTGCCAGTGTGGATACCAGGCACACCCAATGCGGGCAGGGGAACCCTGTTCTTTGTCAGTCTCCTGGCAGGGGGGCGGGGCTAAATGGTGGGGGAGACCGGGAGGCCAGCACCGCTCCCGTCTCCCTCCTGCAGGCCCAGCACAAGACGAGCGTGGGGGGATGTTTGCTGAGGTCAGGCTCCTGTGCCAGGGGAAAGACAAGCGGGATCCTCAGAAGGGAGGAAAGCAGAGGTTGGCGGGGCTGCTCCCCCCAGAGACCCCGGGGGACTGGCTGGTGGGCAGGCAGGAGAGGAAGCTGGAGGAGCCTCAGCAGGCAGGGGCAAGACATCGCTCTATCTGCTGCCACATCCCGGGGGCGCTCTGCCGAGGCTCCAGCTGCCTGGGGCATCCCTAAGGGACTGTGGCCCTGTCAGGAGAAGTGGGGGGTCTCGGGCTGGGGAGCAGTAGGACTCCCAGCACGGTCTCGCCTCCCAGCTTCTCCCGGTAACTGGCAGAACACTTCCCCACCCGCAGCCCTGTAAGTTCCAGACATGAGCCCAGCGTGTCCTTGGCTGTAAATATGATCCCACAGCGTCCTGACTTTTAGCTCTGATTTTTAAAAGGACAACGTTAACAGTGGCAAGGAAAGGGAGGATGGAAATGGAGCAGGACTGGGGATGCACCAAGCAGGGGAACAGCCTCCTTTGGTCCTGCCGTCACTTGCTTTTCCAGGAAGGCCCGGGCAGGGCTCCGTCCACGTCCACCCTCCCTGCCCTCCCCAACAGCCAGGGGACACTCAGGGCTGCTGGAGCCATCCTAGCCCACTGGGGCACCAGTCTAGCTCTTCCCAGACCTCAATCCTACCTGCTCAGCCCTCCAGAGCAGTGGAGGAGGGAGGGGGGCAGGGCCTGCCAGAGTCAGGGCCCAGGAGTCAGCTCGCCTTCATCTCTACCCACAAGGTGCTGCTCAAGGAGAAGGGAAGAAGTACAAACACCTGCAGCCCTGTGTCCTGGGAATATACGCTGAATGCCTAACACAGGGAAAGTCTTTGGGATTTGTGCCAAATTAAGGACAATTAATTTTCCTCCCTCAATTATCGTGCCCTCAGTGGTTCTGTCCTTGGCTCAGATCATCCCTCAGGCACAAACCGGCGTGTGTGAAGAGCTGTCCACAAAACAG
This sequence comes from Monodon monoceros, assembly GCF_005190385.1. Classification (NCBI taxonomy): domain Eukaryota; kingdom Metazoa; phylum Chordata; class Mammalia; order Artiodactyla; family Monodontidae; genus Monodon; species Monodon monoceros. The sequence continues at coordinate 145,578,965 of NW_021703774.1, forward strand.
CGGGACCCCAAAGCCAGTCCCTTGTGCCAACTAGGCTTCCAGGCACAAGTCAGAAGGCTGCAGTTCTGCACCTTGGGGAAGGGAAGCGTGTCTCACAGGAGGACTCCAGCCCCTCGGGAATGACCTGCTGTTGGCTCTTCCTTCTATGCTCACCCGCGGGGGCCTCCGGCACATTCAGATATAGCCAAGGACAGCAGCCATAACTGACGCCCGCGTCTTTCTGGACAAACTGAGCACTGGGCAGGATGGTGTAAACTGACCCACCATCAGACTGTGACATTTATCCTCTTCACCCCCCGCCTCCCCTCCCCACCCCCCGCCCAGGAACCACAGGAGCTTGGGGCCACTGTAGCCTGAACCACTCAGGCTAAGGACCAGGGCAAATTCCTCAGGCTGACTTGCATGATCACTCCAAACCCATCAACAACCGGGAAAGCAGAGATCCAGATATGAGGGATAAAGGTTAGGTTTATGGAGCATTTACTAGTTCCAGGTACCGCGTTGAAATGCTTTACAAAATGATTTTACCGAAACTATGTAAGGTACGTGAGCAAATGGGGGTGTAGAGATATCTAGGAAGCTGCCCAAGGTCACAGAGTTAAGTCCAGGTGGGGCTGGCACGAGACCAGGGGATGGGACTCCACGCCTGTCAGGTTAGGGGAGCCGGCTCCGGAAGGTCTCAGGGGAGTCCTGGGGGAGCCAGCCACCATCCTGCCCCCGTACCACGCCCTCTGCCGGCTGGGCTTCAGGCCTGCCGCTCTGCTGCAGACCCCTGCACACACGCCGCAGCGTTTTTATTTACTGCAAAACGAACACGACTGTCCCCCACACATGGCCACCCTCGGGAATGCACCCACGTTCCAACACACGCATATACGGGTCACGCCGAATCCTCTCAAAACCCGTCCTGAGGGCGGAGGGGCTGCGGAGCGCCAGGAGAGGAAGGGTCCCTCCCGCTTCCAGGCCGCCGGTAACTATGGCAACGGCGGAGACTCCGCGCCGCGGCGGAAAGGCGGCACATGCCGTGTCCACGCGGGGCGCGCATCTCCGGTCCGAGCCGCTGCCCCCCCTCCCGCCCCCGCCTGGGTGGAGTCACGGCGCCCCTTCTCAGGCCCCCACTCCCCAACCCCAGGAAGCCCAGCTTCTTTCACGCTCAACCGACGCGTAGCTAGGGGCTGCCCCCTTAGCGCGCACAGCGCCGGGAGGTCCCTACACCTGCCTCGCAGTCTCAGTGCCAGACTTCCGCAGTGTCTGTGCCTCTGGGGCGAGGTCTATCAATCCTCTGATAAAAGGGTCCCCGCGAAGGAAAGAGAAACCCATAGGGACTTTAGGGGACCGCAGAGGTACTGGGGAGCCTCTACAGCCGTTTGTGGATTCTGCCTGCATGCACATGTAGGGCGCACACATTCCTAGTGTCTGCCCGCACAGATCTGTGTACCTGTGGTGGGTACACACGTGTGCATGAATTGCGATGGTCTTTAGATACTGCAGTGGGAACCCTGACCCCTTCTTCCCTGCTATCCCCACTGGGCAGAGGAAGGTGACAGGGTGTGGGGGGCTGGGGGATGGGTGTTGGGAGCCTAAGGCTCAGAGAGGGGCAAGAGCTTGGCTGAGGTCCCCACAGCAGCAGTGGAGCTGGATCAGTTCAACTCCACAGCTCACCTGCTATCTTGGTGGCTTCCTGAAGGAGGAGGGAGATGCAAGAGTAGGAAACACTTGAACAGGAGAGGTAGGGAGAGCTTCCTGGTGGAAGGGAGGGAGGGGCTGCCTGAGTAAGGGCAGTGGTCCGGGGAGACAGTGGGAAGGTGAGGCTGCTTGGAGCTAAGGCCTGATGGATGCGGCTGGGGCGGAGGTGGACAGGGGCTCAGCCTAGGCTGGCTGCAATGACTGGGGGAGGGGGCTGCTGAGGCCCCCTACAAAGCACACACAGGTCTCTTTGTCCAGCTCAGCCTGGGATGCCTGAGGCGGAGTCTGGGCCAGAGGGAGGGGGCTGCACCAGGGAAGCGGACAGATGGGGACGCCTTGCGGGGTCCCGGAGCGGGCGGCACCGTCTGTCAGCACGAACTTCTCACCCGCGTTTACCCAGCTTCCTGGCGGCTCTGTGCGCACGCAGACACACACAGGCACACACATACACAGGCTCCCTGGGGTGGCACCGTCTGTAGGCCTGAACCCCTCCCCTGTGCCTGAGTGTTAGGCCTGGCCTCACCCCTTCTCTGAACGTAGACACCTAGATACATGCACAACCAGGGACCCACAGAGATATACGTGGAGAAAGAGACAGGTGCAAAAATAGAAACCTACATGTGCGTGCAGAGGGGCACCTGCAGTGACAAGCACCTGTGGAAACAGACTCATGCAACCAGATCCAGAGGGAGAGCGCGCAGAGACACAGAAACACACATGTGCAGACATGCAAAGATAACACGTATGCTGACACACGTGTCCCTGGAGACGCATGCAGGGACAGAGCCGGGAAATGCAGACAGGGACGCATGAGGGGACCTCGTGGGTGGCAGGGCTGCTGGTTCCCCCAGCCCTCCTGGCACTCTAAGGAAACCAAGGCTGCCTCGGGCCCTGTCCCTGAGGCAGCTCCATCCTTAGCAAGGTCAGGGCCAAGACACCCCCTAGCAGATGGGAAGGGCTCCTCAGACCCGCAGGTTCCCACACTCTCCCAGAGAGCCCCACCCCACCCCCAGACTTCCAGGCAGTAAGGGGGGCCTGGGGAGCTTTGGGCTCCCTTCGCAGCTTTCAGGCTTGATTTTCAGCTTTTTCTAAGAGAAAACTCCCACCTCTTTTAGCACTCAGATTTCATCAAACTTGGCATCTTAAAAGCCTGTTTTGTTTTTGAGTCTGAGCTGTTTGGGGCCTGTCGGCAGCATAAGCTAGCCGAGAACAGCCAAGCAGCCGAGGCCTCCCCCTTGCGGTCCCCCACCTCCAGGGCTTCCCTGGCACCTCACAGGGCTCTACACAACCTGGTTGGTGAGGCCTCCCAGCCACACACACCCAGGTGAACCTGGGCACTGTCCCCAGGCCCATACCCTTTCCACATTCCAGCTTCTGGGCCCTGACCCACAGCGAACTCTTCCTGGGGTCCCCACCTCAGTCCTACTCCAGGACGACTCTTTTGATCCCTTTACTCCCCTAGGTTCAGGCCCAGTCCCTCCAGACCACTGAGAGCCTCCCACTCACTCCTCAGGTCCCTGCAGCCCAGCTGCCACCCCCATGGCTTCCTGCCAGCGTGCTCACCAAGGTCGACCATGACTCCATGGAGCTAAGTCCAAAAGACACGTCTCATCGTTCATCCTGCCTGACCTCTCGACAGCACCCCTCCCTGCTCCTTCCAGATGCTTTTCTCTTGACTTCCTCGGACTCACCCCTACCTCTCAGACACCTCCTCACCAGATTCCTATGCAAACTCCCCTCCCAACATGGAAAGCTAGCGTCTGGGGCTCCATCCGGGCCCTCTTCCTCCCCCTTGACTCTGGCTCCGTAGGATTTGCCATTTCTCCACCCTCAGAACTGCATCTCCAGATGTCCCTGAGTGCCAGTCCTCCTTGACACCCCTACCTCCAATGCCTGCGCACACCCGATGCAACGGATTTCTAAGTGGGCTCATCAACTTGCCCCTCAAACCAGGTCCTCCTCCCATACCTGAGCCTTAGAAAATAGAACTGCCGTCTACCTGGCCCCAGGTCCTCCTCCC